>NW_027118527.1:0-176649 GCF_036417845.1 Apteryx mantelli
TCTTCCTTGTTTCCCAGAGCTGTCTCTTGGACATCTCGCCCCCTTAGAACCTCTCTAGTCTGCTCTGAAACATTCCAGATTTCTTCGCTGTTTCCCAGAGTGGATTTTTTGGCCATGTAGACTCCTTAGCACCCTGGCAGTCCCCTCAGGATCCCTCCGGAGCCCTTCTTCATGCCTGCAGCCCTCTGTTGGCCCTCCAGCCCCTTTAGCAGCCCTCTCTTCTGCTCTGGCCCCCTCCTTCGGCCTTTTAGTTTCCACCCACAGGCCTCTCTTGGCCCTCTGCACCCCTTAGCACCCCCCTTGTGCACTCGGGACTACTTTTTCAGCTTTCTTCGTGCCCCAGGGCTGTGTTCTGGCCCTGCACACCCTGCACAACCTCTCTTGTCCCCGCAGACCACCACCGCTGCTCTTCCTTGCTTCCCTGTTTTTCCTTTGTGGCCCATCTAGTGCCCCTAGGACCCCTCTAGTGTGTTCCCGACTCCTCTTTGGGCCTTCCTGTTTCCCAGAGCTGTCTCTTGGACCTCTCGCCCCCTTAGAACCTCTCTAGTCTGCTCTGAAACATTCCAGATCTCTTCGCTGTTTCCCAGAGTGATTTTTTGGCCATGTAGACTCCTTAGCACCCTGGTAGTTGCCTCAGAATCCCTCCGGAGCCTTCTTCATGCCCTGCAGCCCTCTGTTGGCCCTCCAGCCCCTTTAGCAGCCCTCTCTTCTGCTCTGGCCCCCTCCTTCGGCCTTTTAGTTTCCACCCACAGGCCTCTCTTGGCCCTCCAGACCCTTTAGGACCCTTCCAGTGCACTCTGGACCATCTTTCAGCCTTCTTTGTGCCCCAGAGCTGTCCTCTGGCCCCGCAGCCACTTCGGAACCCTCTGGTCTCCTCAGAAGCCCTCCAGATGTCTTCCTTGTTCCCCAGAGTCATGTTTTGGCCATGTGGACAGCTAAGCACTCCCCCCTAGTGCGCTCCTGGACTACTCTTTCAGTCTTGCTGCTGCCCCAGAGCTGTATCTCGGCCCTCTAGACCCCTTGGGAACTCCATTGTTTTCCCCAGAACCCCTCCGGAGACCTTGGTTGTGCCCCAGAGCTGTCTTCTGGCCCTGCACACCCTGCACAACCTCTCTTGTCCCCGCAGACCACCACCGCTGCTCTTCCTTGCTTCCCTGTTTTTTCCTTTGTGGCCCATCTAGTGCCCCTGGGATCCCTCTAGTGTGTTCCCGACTCCTCTTTGGGCCTTCCTTGTTTCCCAGAGCTGTCTCTTGGACCTCTCGCCCCCTTAGAACCTCTCTAGTCTGCTCTGAAACATTCCAGATTTCTTCGCTGTTTCCCAGAGTGATTTTTTGGCCGTGTAGACTCCTTAGCACCCTGGTAGTCGCCTCAGAATCCCTCCGGAGCCCTTCTTCATGCCCTGCAGCCCTCTGTTGGTCCTCCAGCCCCTTTAGCAGCCCTCTGTTCTGCTCTGGCCCCCTCCTTCGGCCTTTCAGTTTCCACCCACAGGCCTCTCTTGGCCCTCCAGACCCTTTAGGACCCTTCCAGTGCACTCTGGACCATCTTTCAGCCTTCTTTGTGCCCCAGAGCTGTCCTCTGGCCCCGCAGCCCACTTCGGAACCCTCTGGTCTCCTCAGAAGCCCTCCAGATGTCTTCCTTGTTCCCCAGAGTCATGTTTTGGCCATGTAGACAGCTAAGCACACCCCCTAGTGCGCTCTGGACTACTCTTTCAGTCTTCCTGCTGCCCTAGAGCTGTATCTCGGCCCTCTAGACCCCTTCGGTCCTCCCTTGTTGCCCCAGAACCCCTCCGGAGACCTTGGTTGTGCCCCAGAGCTGTCTTCTGGCCCTGCACACCCTGCACAACTTCTCTTGTCACCGCAGACCACCACCGCTGCTCTTCCTTGCTTCCCTGTTTTTCCTTTGTGGCCCATCTAGTGCCCCTGGGACCCCTCTAGTGTGTTCCCGACTCCTCTTTGGGCCTTCCTTGTTTCCCAGAGCTGTCTCTTGGACCTCTCGCCCCCTTAGAACCTCTCTAGTCTGCTCTGAAACATTCCAGATTTCTTCGCTGTTTCCCAGAGTGATTTTTTGGCCGTGTAGACTCCTTAGCACCCTGGTAGTCGCCTCAGAATCCCTCCGGAGCCCTTCTTCATGCCCTGCAGCCCTCTGTTGGCCCTCCAGCCCCTTTAGCAGCCCTCTCTTCTGCTCTGGCCCCCTCCTTCGGCCTTTTAGTTTCCACCCACAGGCCTCTCTTGGCCCTCCAGACCCTTTAGGACCCTTCCAGTGCACTCTGGACCATCTTTCAGCCTTCTTTGTGCCCCAGAGCTGTCCTCTGGCCCCGCAGCCCACTTCGGAACCCTCTGGTCTCCTCAGAAGCCCTCCAGATGTCTTCCTTGTTCCCCAGAGTCATGTTTTGGCCATGTAGACAGCTAAGCACACCCCCTAGTGCGCTCTGGACTACTCTTTCAGTCTTCCTGCTGCCCTAGAGCTGTATCTCGGCCCTCTAGACCCCTTCGGTCCTCCCTTGTTCCCCAGAACCCCTCCGGAGACCTTGGTTGTGCCCCAGAGCTGTCTTCTGGCCCTGCACACCCTGCACAACTTCTCTTGTCACCACAGACCACCACCGCTGCTCTTCCTTGCTTCCCTGTTTTTCTTTGTGGCCCATCTAGTGCCCCTGGGATCCCTCTAGTGTGTTCCCGACTCCTCTTTGGGCCTTCCTTGTTTCCCAGAGCTGTCTCTGGACCTCTCGCCCCCTTAGAACCTCTCTAGTCTGCTCTGAAACATTCCAGATTTCTTCGCTGTTTCCCAGAGTGATTTTTTGGCCATGTAGACTCCTTAGCACCCTGGCAGTCCCCTCAGGATCCCTCCGGAGCCCTTCTCATGCCCTGCAGCCCTCTGTTGGCCCCTCCAGCCCCTTTAGCAGCCCTCTCTTCTGCTCTGGCCCCCTCCTTCGGCCTTTTTGTTTCCCCTGCAGGCCTCTCTTGGCCTCTGCACCCCTTAGCACCCCCCCTTGTGCACTCGGGACTACTTTTTCAGCTTTCTTCTGTGCCCCAGAGCTGCGTTCTGGCCCTGCACACCCTGCACAACCTCTCTTGTCACCGCAGACCACCACCGCTGCTCTTCCTTGCTGCCTGCTTTATACTTTTTGGCCCATCTAGTGCCCCTAGGACCCCTCTAGTGTGTTTCCCGACTCCTCTTTGGCCTTCCTTGTTTCCCAGAGCTGTCTCTTGGACCTCTCGCCCCCTTAGAACCTCTCTAGTCTGCTCTGAACATTCCAGATTTCTTCGCTGTTTCCCCGAGTGATTTTTTGGCCATGTAGACTCCTTAGCACCCTGGTAGTCCCCTCAGGATCCCTCCGGAGCCCTTCTTCATGCCCTGCAGCCCTCTGTTGGCCCTCCAGCCCCTTTAGCAGCCCTCTCTTCTGCTCTGGCCCCCTCCTTCGGCCTTTCAGTTTCCACCCACAGGCCTCTCTTGGCCCTCCAGACCCTTAGGACCCTTCCAGTGCACTCTGGACATCTTTCAGCCTTCTTTGTGCCAGAGCTGTCCTCTGGCCCCGCAGCCCACTTCGGAACCCTCTGGTCTCCTCAGAGGCCCTCCAGATGTCTTCCTTGTTCCCCAGAGTCATGTTTTGGCCATGTAGACAGCTAAGCACTCCCCCTAGTGCGCTCTGGACTACTCTTTCAGTCTTCCTGCTGCCCTAGAGCTGTATCTCGGCCCTCTAGACCCCTTCGGTCCTCCCTTTGTTCCCCAGAACCCCTCCGGAGACCTTGGTTGTGCCCCAGAGCTGTCTTCTGGCCCTGCACACCCTGCACAACCTCTCTTGTCACCGCAGACCACCACCGCTGCTCTTCCTTGCGTCCCTGTTTTTCCTTTGTGGCCCATCTAGTGCCCCTGGGATCCCTCTAGTGTGTTCCCGACTCCTCTTTGGGCCTTCCTTGTTTCCAGAGCTGTCTCTTGGACCTCTCGCCCCCTTAGAACCTCTCTAGTCTGCTCTGAAACATTCCAGATTTCTTCGCTGTTTCCCAGAGTGATTTTTTGGCCATGTAGACTCCTTAGCACCCTGGTAGTCGCCTCGGAATCCCCTCCGGAGCCCTTCTTCATGCCCTGCAGCCCTCTGTTGGCCCTCCAGGCCCCTTTAGCAGCCCTCTCTCTGCTCTGGCCCCCTCCTTCGGCCTTTCAGTTTCCACCCACAGGCCTCTCTTGGCCCTCCAGACCCTTTAGGACCCTTCCAGTGCACTCTGGACCATCTTTCAGCCTTCTTTGTGCCCCAGAGCTGTCCTCTGGCCCCGCAGCCCACTTCGGAACCCTCTGGTCTCCTCAGAAGCCCTCCAGATGTCTTCCTTGTTCCCCAGAGTCATGTTTTGGCCATGTAGACAGCTAAGCACTCCCCCTAGTGCGCTCTGGACTACTCTTTCAGTCCTTCCTGCTGCCCCAGAGCTGTATCTTGGCCCTCTAGACCCCTTCGGTCCTCCCTTGTTGCCCCAGAACCCCTCCGGAGACCTTGGTTGTGCCCAGAGCTGTCTTCTGGCCCTGCACACCCTGCACAACCTCTCTTGTCCCCGCAGACCACCACCGCTGCTCTTCCTTGCGTCCCCTGTTTTTCCTTTGTGGCCCATCTAGTGCCCCTAGGACCCCTCTAGTGTGTTCCCGACTCCTCTTTGGGCCTTCCTTGTTTCCCAGAGCTGTCTCTTGGACCTCTCGCCCCCTTAGAACCTCTCTAGTCTGCTCTGAAACATTCCAGATTTCTTCGCTGTTTCCCAGAGTGATTTTTTGGCCGTGTAGACTCCTTAGCACCCTGGTAGTCGCCTCAGAATCCCTGTGGAGCCCTTCTTCCATGCCCTGCAGCCCTCTGTTGGGCCCTCCAGCCCCTTTAGCAGCCCTCTCTTCTGCTCTGGCCCCCTCCTTCCACCTTTTTGTTTCCCCTGCAGGCCTCTCTTGGCCCTCTGCACCCCTTAGCACCCCCCTTGTGCACTCGGGACTACTTTTCAGCTTTCTTCTGTGCCCAGAGCTGCGTTCTGGCCCCTGCACACCCTGCACAACCTCTCTGTCACCGCAGACCACCACCGCTGCTCTTCCTTGCTTCCCTGTTTTTCCTTTGTGGCCCATCTAGTGCCCCTAGGACCCCTCTAGTGTGTTCCCGACTCCTCTTTGGGCCTTCCTTGTTTCCCCAGAGCTGTCTCTTGGACCTCTCGCCCCCTTAGAAACCTCTCTAGTCTGCTCTGAAACATTCCAGATTTCTTCGCTGTTTCCCAGAGTGATTTTTTGGCCATGTAGACTCCTTAGCACCCTGGCAGTCCCCTCAGGATCCCTCCGGAGCCCTTCTTCATGCCCTGCAGCCCTCTGTTGGCCCTCCAGCCCCTTTAGCAGCCCTCTCTTCTGCTCTGGCCCCCTCCTTCGGCCTTTTAGTTTCCACCCACAGGCCTCTCTTGGCCCTCTGCACCCCTTAGCACCCCCCTTGTGCACTCGGGACTACTTTTTCAGCTTTCTTCCGTGCCCCAGGGCTGTGTTCTGGCCCTGCACACCCTGCACAACCTCTCTTGTCCCCGCAGACCACCACCGCTGCTCTTCCTTGCTTCCCTGTTTTTCCTTTGTGGCCCATCTAGTGCCCCTAGGACCCCTCTAGTGTGTTCCCGACTCCTCTTTGGGCCTTCCTTGTTTCCCAGAGCTGTCTCTTGGACCTCTCGCCCCCTTAGAACCTCTCTAGTCTGCTCTGAAACATTCCAGATCTCTTCGCTGTTTCCCAGAGTGATTTTTTTGGCCATGTAGACTCCTTAGCACCCTGGTAGTTGCCTCAGAATCCCTCCGGAGCCCTTCTTCATGCCCTGCAGCCCTCTGTTGGCCCTCCAGCCCCTTTAGCAGCCCTCTCTTCTGCTCTGGCCCCCTCCTTCGGCCTTTTAGTTTCCACCCACAGGCCTCTCTTGGCCCTCCAGACCCTTTAGGACCCTTCCAGTGCACTCTGGACCATCTTTCAGCCTTCTTTGTGCCCCAGAGCTGTCCTCTGGCCCCGCAGCCCACTTCGGAACCCTCTGGTCTCCTCAGAAGCCCTCCAGATGTCTTCCTTGTTCCCCAGAGTCATGTTTTGGCCATGTGGACAGCTAAGCACTCCCCCTAGTGCGCTCTGGACTACTCTTTCAGTCTTGCTGCTGCCCCAGAGCTGTATCTCGGCCCTCTAGACCCCTTGGGAACTCCATTGTTTCCCCAGAACCCCTCCGGAGACCTTGGTTGTGCCCCAGAGCTGTCTTCTGGCCCTGCACACCCTGCACAACCTCTCTTGTCCCCGCAGACCACCACCGCTGCTCTTCCTTGCTTCCCTGTTTTTCCTTTGTGGCCCATCTAGTGCCCCTGGGATCCCTCTAGTGTGTTCCCGACTCCTCTTTGGGCCTTCCTTGTTTCCCAGAGCTGTCTCTTGGACCTCTCGCCCCCTTAGAACCTCTCTAGTCTGCTCTGAAACATTCCAGATTTCTTCGCTGTTTCCCAGAGTGATTTTTTGGCCGTGTAGACTCCTTAGCACCCTGGTAGTCGCCTCAGAATCCCTCCGGAGCCCTTCTTCATGCCCTGCAGCCCTCTGTTGGTCCTCCAGCCCCTTTAGCAGCCCTCTGTTCTGCTCTGGCCCCCTCCTTCGGCCTTTCAGTTTCCACCCACAGGCCTCTCTTGTCCCTCCAGACCCTTTAGGACCCTTCCAGTGCACTCTGGACCATCTTTCAGCCTTCTTTGTGCCCCAGAGGTGTCCTCTGGCCCCGCAGCCCACTTCGGAACCCTCTGGTCTCCTCAGAAGCCCTCCAGATGTCTTCCTTGTTCCCCAGAGTCATGTTTTGGCCATGTAGACAGCTAAGCACACCCCCTAGTGCGCTCTGGACTACTCTTTCAGTCTTCCTGCTGCCCTAGAGCTGTATCTCGGCCCTCTAGACCCCTTCGGTCCTCCCTTGTTGCCCCAGAACCCCTCCGGAGACCTTGGTTGTGCCCCAGAGCTGTCTTCTGGCCCTGCACACCCTGCACAACTTCTCTTGTCACCGCAGACCACCACCGCTGCTCTTCCTTGCTTCCCTGTTTTTCCTTTGTGGCCCATCTAGTGCCCCTGGGACCCCTCTAGTGTGTTCCCGACTCCTCTTTGGGCCTTCCTTGTTTCCCAGAGCTGTCTCTTGGACCTCTCGCCCCCTTAGAACCTCTCTAGTCTGCTCTGAAACATTCCAGATTTCTTCGCTGTTTCCCAGAGTGATTTTTTGGCCGTGTAGACTCCTTAGCACCCTGGTAGTCGCCTCAGAATCCCTCCGGAGCCCTTCTTCATGCCCTGCAGCCCTCTGTTGGCCCTCCAGCCCCTTTAGCAGCCCTCTCTTCTGCTCTGGCCCCCTCCTTCGGCCTTTTAGTTTCCACCCACAGGCCTCTCTTGGCCCTCCAGACCCTTTAGGACCCTTCCAGTGCACTCTGGACCATCTTTCAGCCTTCTTTGTGCCCCAGAGCTGTCCTCTGGCCCCGCAGCCCACTTCGGAACCCTCTGGTCTCCTCAGAAGCCCTCCAGATGTCTTCCTTGTTCCCCAGAGTCATGTTTTGGCCATGTAGACAGCTAAGCACACCCCCTAGTGCGCTCTGGACTACTCTTTCAGTCTTCCTGCTGCCCTAGAGCTGTATCTCGGCCCTCTAGACCCCTTCGGTCCTCCCTTGTTCCCCCAGAACCCCTCCGGAGACCTTGGTTGTGCCCCAGAGCTGTCTTCTGGCCCTGCACACCCTGCACAACTTCTCTTGTCACCACAGACCACCACCGCTGCTCTTCCTTGCTTCCCTGTTTTTCCTTTGTGGCCCATCTAGTGCCCCTGGGATCCCTCTAGTGTGTTCCCGACTCCTCTTTGGGCCTTCCTTGTTTCCCAGAGCTGTCTCTTGGACCTCTCGCCCCCTTAGAACCTCTCTAGTCTGCTCTGAAACATTCCAGATTTCTTCGCTGTTTCCCAGAGTGATTTTTTGGCCATGTAGACTCCTTAGCACCCTGGCAGTCCCCTCAGGATCCCTCCGGAGCCCTTCTTCATGCCCTGCAGCCCTCTGTTGGCCCTCCAGCCCCTTTAGCAGCCCTCTCTTCTGCTCTGGCCCCCTCCTTCGGCCTTTTTGTTTCCCCTGCAGGCCTCTCTTGGCCCTCTGCACCCCTTAGCACCCCCCCTTGTGCACTCGGGACTACTTTTTCAGCTTTCTTCTGTGCCCCAGAGCTGCGTTCTGGCCCTGCACACCCTGCACAACCTCTCTTGTCACCGCAGACCACCACCGCTGCTCTTCCTTGCTGCCTGCTTTATACTTTTTGGCCCATCTAGTGCCCCTGGGACCCCTCTAGTGTGTTCCTGACTCCTCTTTGGGCCTTCCTTGTTTCCCAGAGCTGTCTCTTGGACCTCTCGCCCCCTTAGAACCTCTCTAGTCTGCTCTGAAACATTCCAGATTTCTTCGCTGTTTCCCCGAGTGATTTTTTGGCCATGTAGACTCCTTAGCACCCTGGTAGTCCCCTCAGGATCCCTCCGGAGCCCTTCTTCATGCCCTGCAGCCCTCTGTTGGCCCTCCAGCCCCTTTAGCAGCCCTCTCTTCTGCTCTGGCCCCCTCCTTCGGCCTTTCAGTTTCCACCCACAGGCCTCTCTTGGCCCTCCAGACCCTTTAGGACCCTTCCAGTGCACTCTGGACCATCTTTCAGCCTTCTTTGTGCCCCAGAGCTGTCCTCTGGCCCCGCAGCCCACTTCGGAACCCTCTGGTCTCCTCAGAGGCCCTCCAGATGTCTTCCTTGTTCCCCAGAGTCATGTTTTGGCCATGTAGACAGCTAAGCACTCCCCCTAGTGCGCTCTGGACTACTCTTTCAGTCTTCCTGCTGCCCTAGAGCTGTATCTCGGCCCTCTAGACCCCTTCGGTCCTCCCTTGTTCCCCCAGAACCCCTCCGGAGACCTTGGTTGTGCCCCAGAGCTGTCTTCTGGCCCTGCACACCCTGCACAACCTCTCTTGTCACCGCAGACCACCACCGCTGCTCTTCCTTGCGTCCCTGTTTTTCCTTTGTGGCCCATCTAGTGCCCCTGGGATCCCTCTAGTGTGTTCCCGACTCCTCTTTGGGCCTTCCTTGTTTCCCAGAGCTGTCTCTTGGACCTCTCGCCCCCTTAGAACCTCTCTAGTCTGCTCTGAAACATTCCAGATTTCTTCGCTGTTTCCCAGAGTGATTTTTTGGCCATGTAGACTCCTTAGCACCCTGGTAGTCGCCTCGGAATCCCTCCGGAGCCCTTCTTCATGCCCTGCAGCCCTCTGTTGGCCCTCCAGCCCCTTTAGCAGCCCTCTCTTCTGCTCTGGCCCCCTCCTTCGGCCTTTCAGTTTCCACCCACAGGCCTCTCTTGGCCCTCCAGACCCTTTAGGACCCTTCCAGTGCACTCTGGACCATCTTTCAGCCTTCTTTGTGCCCCAGAGCTGTCCTCTGGCCCCGCAGCCCACTTCGGAACCCTCTGGTCTCCTCAGAAGCCCTCCAGATGTCTTCCTTGTTCCCCAGAGTCATGTTTTGGCCATGTAGACAGCTAAGCACTCCCCCTAGTGCGCTCTGGACTACTCTTTCAGTCTTCCTGCTGCCCCAGAGCTGTATCTTGGCCCTCTAGACCCCTTCGGTCCTCCCTTGTTGCCCCAGAACCCCTCCGGAGACCTTGGTTGTGCCCCAGAGCTGTCTTCTGGCCCTGCACACCCTGCACAACCTCTCTTGTCCCCGCAGACCACCACCGCTGCTCTTCCTTGCGTCCCTGTTTTTCCTTTGTGGCCCATCTAGTGCCCCTAGGACCCCTCTAGTGTGTTCCCGACTCCTCTTTGGGCCTTCCTTGTTTCCCAGAGCTGTCTCTTGGACCTCTCGCCCCCTTAGAACCTCTCTAGTCTGCTCTGAAACATTCCAGATTTCTTCGCTGTTTCCCAGAGTGATTTTTTGGCCGTGTAGACTCCTTAGCACCCTGGTAGTCGCCTCAGAATCCCTGTGGAGCCCTTCTTCATGCCCTGCAGCCCTCTGTTGGCCCTCCAGCCCCTTTAGCAGCCCTCTCTTCTGCTCTGGCCCCCTCCTTCCACCTTTTTGTTTCCCCTGCAGGCCTCTCTTGGCCCTCTGCACCCCTTAGCACCCCCCTTGTGCACTCGGGACTACTTTTTCAGCTTTCTTCTGTGCCCCAGAGCTGCGTTCTGGCCCTGCACACCCTGCACAACCTCTCTTGTCACCGCAGACCACCACCGCTGCTCTTCCTTGCTTCCCTGTTTTTCCTTTGTGGCCCATCTAGTGCCCCTGGGATCCCTCTAGTGTGTTCCCGACTCCTCTTTGGGCCTTCCTTGTTTCCCAGAGCTGTCTCTTGGACCTCTCGCCCCCTTAGAACCTCTCTAGTCTGCTCTGAAACATTCCAGATTTCTTCGCTGTTTCCCAGAGTGATTTTTTGGCCATGTAGACTCCTTAGCACCCTGGTAGTCGCCTCGGAATCCCTCCGGAGCCCTTCTTCATGCCCTGCAGCCCTCTGTTGGCCCTCCAGCCCCTTTAGCAGCCCTCTCTTCTGCTCTGGCCCCCTCCTTCGGCCTTTCAGTTTCCACCCACAGGCCTCTCTTGGCCCTCCAGACCCTTTAGGACCCTTCCAGTGCACTCTGGACCATCTTTCAGCCTTCTTTGTGCCCCAGAGCTGTCCTCTGGCCCCGCAGCCCACTTCGGAACCCTCTGGTCTCCTCAGAAGCCCTCCAGATGTCTTCCTTGTTCCCCAGAGTCATGTTTTGGCCATGTAGACAGCTAAGCACTCCCCCTAGTGCGCTCTGGACTACTCTTTCAGTCTTCCTGCTGCCCCAGAGCTGTATCTTGGCCCTCTAGACCCCTTCGGTCCTCCCTTGTTGCCCCAGAACCCCTCCGGAGACCTTGGTTGTGCCCCAGAGCTGTCTTCTGGCCCTGCACACCCTGCACAACCTCTCTTGTCCCCGCAGACCACCACCGCTGCTCTTCCTTGCGTCCCTGTTTTTCCTTTGTGGCCCATCTAGTGCCCCTAGGACCCCTCTAGTGTGTTCCCGACTCCTCTTTGGGCCTCCCTTGTTTCCCAGAGCTGTCTCTTGGACCTCTCGCCCCCTTAGAACCTCTCTAGTCTGCTCTGAAACATTCCAGATTTCTTCGCTGTTTCCCAGAGTGATTTTTTGGCCGTGTAGACTCCTTAGCACCCTGGTAGTCGCCTCAGAATCCCTGTGGAGCCCTTCTTCATGCCCTGCAGCCCTCTGTTGGCCCTCCAGCCCCTTTAGCAGCCCTCTCTTCTGCTCTGGCCCCCTCCTTCCACCTTTTTGTTTCCCCTGCAGGCCTCTCTTGGCCCTCTGCACCCCTTAGCACCCCCCTTGTGCACTCGGGACTACTTTTTCAGCTTTCTTCTGTGCCCCAGAGCTGCGTTCTGGCCCTGCACACCCTGCACAACCTCTCTTGTCACCGCAGACCACCACCGCTGCTCTTCCTTGCTTCCCTGTTTTTCCTTTGTGGCCCATCTAGTGCCCCTGGGACCCCTCTAGTGTGTTCCTGACTCCTCTTTGGGTCTTCCTTGTATCCCAGAGCTGTCTCTTGGACCTCTCGCCCCCTTAGAACCTCTCTAGTCTGCTCTGAAACATTCCAGATCTCTTCGCTGTTTCCCAGAGTGATTTTTTGGCCATGTAGACTCCTTAGCACCCTGGTAGTCCCCTCAGGATCCCTCCGGAGCCCTTCTTCATGCCCTGCAGCCCTCTGTTGGCCCTCCAGCCCCTTTAGCAGCCCTCTCTTCTGCTCTGGCCCCCTCCTTCGGCCTTTTAGTTTCCACCCACAGGCCTCTCTTGGCCCTCCAGACCCTTTAGGACCCTTCCAGTGCACTCTGGACCATCTTTTAGCCTTCTTTGTGCCCCAGAGCTGTCCTCTGGCCCCGCAGCCCACTTCGGAACCCTCTGGTCTCCTCAGAAGCCCTCCAGATGTCTTCCTTGTTCCCCAGAGTCATGTTTTGGCCATGTGGACAGCTAAGCACTCCCCCTAGTGCGCTCTGGACCACTCTTTCAGTCTTGCTGCTGCCCCAGAGCTGTATCTCGGCCCTCTAGAGCCCTTGGGACCTCCATTGTTTCCCCAGAACCCCTCCGGAGACCTTGGTTGTGCCCCAGAGCTGTCTTCTGGCCCTGCACACCCTGCACAACTCTTGTCCCCGCAGACCACCACCGCTGCTCTTCCTTGCTGCCCGCTTTTTACTTCGTGGCCCATCTAGTGCCCCTGGGACCCCTCTAGTGTGTTCCCGACTCCTCTTTGGGCCTTCCTTGTTTCCCAGAGCTGTCTCTTGGACCTCTCGCCCCCTTAGAACCTCTCTAGTCTGCTCTGAAACATTCCAGATTTCTTCGCTGTTTCCCAGAGTGATTTTTTGGCCATGTAGACTCCTTAGCACCCTGGCAGTCCCCTCAGGATCCCTCCGGAGCCCTTCTTCATGCCCTGCAGCCCTCTGTTGGCCCTCCAGCCCCTTTAGCAGCCCTCTCTTCTGCTCTGGCCCCCTCCTTCGGCCTTTTAGTTTCCACCCACAGGCCTCTCTTGGCCCTCTGCACCCCTTAGCACCCCCCTTGTGCACTCGGGACTACTTTTTCAGCTTTCTTCCGTGCCCCAGGGCTGTGTTCTGGCCCTGCACACCCTGCACAACCTCTCTTGTCCCCGCAGACCACCACCGCTGCTCTTCCTTGCTTCCCTGTTTTTCCTTTGTGGCCCATCTAGTGCCCCTGGGATCCCTCTAGTGTGTTCCCGACTCCTCTTTGGGCCTTCCTTGTTTCCCAGAGCTGTCTCTTGGACCTCTCGCCCCCTTAGAACCTCTCTAGTCTGCTCTGAAACATTCCAGATTTCTTCGCTGTTTCCCAGAGTGATTTTTTGGCCATGTAGACTCCTTAGCACCCTGGCAGTCGCCTCGGAATCCCTCCGGAGCCCTTCTTCATGCCCTGCAGCCCTCTGTTGGCCCTCCAGCCCCTTTAGCAGCCCTCTCTTCTGCTCTGGCCCCCTCCTTCGGCCTTTTAGTTTCCACCCACAGGCCTCTCTTGGCCCTCTGCACCCCTTAGCACCCCCCTTGTGCACTCGGGACTACTTTTTCAGCTTTCTTCCGTGCCCCAGGGCTGTGTTCTGGCCCTGCACACCCTGCACAACTTCTCTTGTCCCCGCAGACCACCACCGCTGCTCTTCCTTGCTTCCCTGTTTTTCCTTTGTGGCCCATCTAGTGCCCCTAGGACCCCTCTAGTGTGTTCCCGACTCCTCTTTGGGCCTTCCTTGTTTCCCAGAGCTGTCTCTTGGACCTCTCGCCCCCTTAGAACCTCTCTAGTCTGCTCTGAAACATTCCAGATTTCTTCGCTGTTTCCCAGAGTGATTTTTTGGCCATGTAGACTCCTTAGCACCCTGGCAGTCGCCTCAGGATCCCTCCGGAGCCCTTCTTCATGCCCTGCAGCCCTCTGTTGGCCCTCCAGCCCCTTTAGCAGCCCTCTCTTCTGCTCTGGCCCCCTCCTTCGGCCTTTTAGTTTCCACCCACAGGCCTCTCTTGGCCCTCTGCACCCCTTAGCACCCCCCTTGTGCACTCGGGACTACTTTTTCAGCTTTCTTCCGTGCCCCAGGGCTGTGTTCTGGCCCTGCACACCCTGCACAACTTCTCTTGTCCCCGCAGACCACCACCGCTGCTCTTCCTTGCTTCCCTGTTTTTCCTTTGTGGCCCATCTAGTGCCCCTAGGACCCCTCTAGTGTGTTCCCGACTCCTCTTTGGGCCTTCCTTGTTTCCCAGAGCTGTCTCTTGGACCTCTCGCCCCCTTAGAACCTCTCTAGTCTGCTCTGAAACATTCCAGATCTCTTCGCTGTTTCCCAGAGTGATTTTTTTGGCCATGTAGACTCCTTAGCACCCTGGTAGTTGCCTCAGAATCCCTCCGGAGCCCTTCTTCATGCCCTGCAGCCCTCTGTTGGCCCTCCAGCCCCTTTAGCAGCCCTCTCTTCTGCTCTGGCCCCCTCCTTCGGCCTTTTAGTTTCCACCCACAGGCCTCTCTTGGCCCTCCAGACCCTTTAGGACCCTTCCAGTGCACTCTGGACCATCTTTCAGCCTTCTTTGTGCCCCAGAGCTGTCCTCTGGCCCCGCAGCCCACTTCGGAACCCTCTGGTCTCCTCAGAAGCCCTCCAGATGTCTTCCTTGTTCCCCAGAGTCATGTTTTGGCCATGTAGACAGCTAAGCACACCCCCTAGTGCGCTCTGGACTACTCTTTCAGTCTTGCTGCTGCCCCAGAGCTGTATCTCGGCCCTCTAGACCCCTTGGGAACTCCATTGTTTCCCCAGAACCCCTCCGGAGACCTTGGTTGTGCCCCAGAGCTGGCTTCTGGCCCTGCACACCCTGCACAACCTCTCTTGTCCCCGCAGACCACCACCGCTGCTCTTCCTTGCTTCCCTGTTTTTCCTTTGTGGCCCATCTAGTGCCCCTGGGATCCCTCTAGTGTGTTCCCGACTCCTCTTTGGGCCTTCCTTGTTTCCCAGAGCTGTCTCTTGGACCTCTCGCCCCCTTAGAACCTCTCTAGTCTGCTCTGAAACATTCCAGATTTCTTCGCTGTTTCCCAGAGTGATTTTTTGGCCATGTAGACTCCTTAGCACCCTGGCAGTCCCCTCAGGATCCCTCCGGAGCCCTTCTTCATGCCCTGCAGCCCTCTGTTGGCCCTCCAGCCCCTTTAGCAGCCCTCTCTTCTGCTCTGGCCCCCTCCTTCGGCCTTTTAGTTTCCACCCACAGGCCTCTCTTGGCCCTCTGCACCCCTTAGCACCCCCCTTGTGCACTCGGGACTACTTTTTCAGCTTTCTTCCGTGCCCCAGGGCTGTGTTCTGGCCCTGCACACCCTGCACAACCTCTCTTGTCCCCGCAGACCACCACCGCTGCTCTTCCTTGCTTCCCTGTTTTTCCTTTGTGGCCCATCTAGTGCCCCTAGGACCCCTCTAGTGTGTTCCCGACTCCTCTTTGGGCCTTCCTTGTTTCCCAGAGCTGTCTCTTGGACCTCTCGCCCCCTTAGAACCTCTCTAGTCTGCTCTGAAACATTCCAGATCTCTTCGCTGTTTCCCAGAGTGATTTTTTGGCCATGTAGACTCCTTAGCACCCTGGTAGTCGCCTCAGAATCCCTCCGGAGCCCTTCTTCATGCCCTGCAGCCCTCTGTTGGCCCTCCAGCCCCTTTAGCAGCCCTCTCTTCTGCTCTGGCCCCCTCCTTCGGCCTTTTAGTTTCCACCCACAGGCCTCTCTTGGCCCTCCAGACCCTTTAGGACCCTTCCAGTGCACTCTGGACCATCTTTCAGCCTTCTTTGTGCCCCAGAGCTGTCCTCTGGCCCCGCAGCCCACTTCGGAACCCTCTGGTCTCCTCAGAAGCCCTCCAGATGTCTTCCTTGTTCCCCAGAGTCATGTTTTGGCCATGTGGACAGCTAAGCACTCCCCCTAGTGCGCTCTGGACTACTCTTTCAGTCTTGCTGCTGCCCCAGAGCTGTATCTCGGCCCTCTAGACCCCTTGGGAACTCCATTGTTTCCCCAGAACCCCTCCGGAGACCTTGGTTGTGCCCCAGAGCTGTCTTCTGGCCCTGCACACCCTGCACAACCTCTCTTGTCCCCGCAGACCACCACCGCTGCTCTTCCTTGCTTCCCTGTTTTTCCTTTGTGGCCCATCTAGTGCCCCTGGGATCCCTCTAGTGTGTTCCCGACTCCTCTTTGGGCCTTCCTTGTTTCCCAGAGCTGTCTCTTGGACCTCTCGCCCCCTTAGAACCTCTCTAGTCTGCTCTGAAACATTCCAGATTTCTTCGCTGTTTCCCAGAGTGATTTTTTGGCCGTGTAGACTCCTTAGCACCCTGGTAGTCGCCTCGGAATCCCTCCGGAGCCCTTCTTCATGCCCTGCAGCCCTCTGTTGGTCCTCCAGCCCCTTTAGCAGCCCTCTGTTCTGCTCTGGCCCCCTCCTTCGGCCTTTCAGTTTCCACCCACAGGCCTCTCTTGGCCCTCCAGACCCTTTAGGACCCTTCCAGTGCACTCTGGACCATCTTTCAGCCTTCTTTGTGCCCCAGAGCTGTCCTCTGGCCCCGCAGCCCACTTCGGAACCCTCTGGTCTCCTCAGAAGCCCTCCAGATGTCTTCCTTGTTCCCCAGAGTCATGTTTTGGCCATGTAGACAGCTAAGCACACCCCCTAGTGCGCTCTGGACTACTCTTTCAGTCTTCCTGCTGCCCTAGAGCTGTATCTCGGCCCTCTAGACCCCTTCGGTCCTCCCTTGTTGCCCCAGAACCCCTCCGGAGACCTTGGTTGTGCCCCAGAGCTGTCTTCTGGCCCTGCACACCCTGCACAACTTCTCTTGTCACCGCAGACCACCACCGCTGCTCTTCCTTGCTTCCCTGTTTTTCCTTTGTGGCCCATCTAGTGCCCCTGGGACCCCTCTAGTGTGTTCCCGACTCCTCTTTGGGCCTTCCTTGTTTCCCAGAGCTGTCTCTTGGACCTCTCGCCCCCTTAGAACCTCTCTAGTCTGCTCTGAAACATTCCAGATTTCTTCGCTGTTTCCCAGAGTGATTTTTTGGCCGTGTAGACTCCTTAGCACCCTGGTAGTCGCCTCAGAATCCCTCCGGAGCCCTTCTTCATGCCCTGCAGCCCTCTGTTGGCCCTCCAGCCCCTTTAGCAGCCCTCTCTTCTGCTCTGGCCCCCTCCTTCGGCCTTTTAGTTTCCACCCACAGGCCTCTCTTGGCCCTCCAGACCCTTTAGGACCCTTCCAGTGCACTCTGGACCATCTTTCAGCCTTCTTTGTGCCCCAGAGCTGTCCTCTGGCCCCGCAGCCCACTTCGGAACCCTCTGGTCTCCTCAGAAGCCCTCCAGATGTCTTCCTTGTTCCCCAGAGTCATGTTTTGGCCATGTAGACAGCTAAGCACACCCCCTAGTGCGCTCTGGACTACTCTTTCAGTCTTCCTGCTGCCCTAGAGCTGTATCTCGGCCCTCTAGACCCCTTCGGTCCTCCCTTGTTCCCCCAGAACCCCTCCGGAGACCTTGGTTGTGCCCCAGAGCTGTCTTCTGGCCCTGCACACCCTGCACAACTTCTCTTGTCACCACAGACCACCACCGCTGCTCTTCCTTGCTTCCCTGTTTTTCCTTTGTGGCCCATCTAGTGCCCCTGGGACCCCTCTAGTGTGTTCCCGACTCCTCTTTGGGCCTTCCTTGTTTCCCAGAGCTGTCTCTTGGACCTCTCGCCCCCTTAGAACCTCTCTAGTCTGCTCTGAAACATTCCAGATTTCTTCGCTGTTTCCCAGAGTGATTTTTTGGCCATGTAGACTCCTTAGCACCCTGGCAGTCCCCTCAGGATCCCTCCGGAGCCCTTCTTCATGCCCTGCAGCCCTCTGTTGGCCCTCCAGCCCCTTTAGCAGCCCTCTCTTCTGCTCTGGCCCCCTCCTTCGGCCTTTTTGTTTCCCCTGCAGGCCTCTCTTGGCCCTCTGCACCCCTTAGCACCCCCCCTTGTGCACTCGGGACTACTTTTTCAGCTTTCTTCTGTGCCCCAGAGCTGCGTTCTGGCCCTGCACACCCTGCACAACCTCTCTTGTCACCGCAGACCACCACCGCTGCTCTTCCTTGCTGCCTGCTTTATACTTTTTGGCCCATCTAGTGCCCCTGGGACCCCTCTAGTGTGTTCCTGACTCCTCTTTGGGCCTTCCTTGTTTCCCAGAGCTGTCTCTTGGACCTCTCGCCCCCTTAGAACCTCTCTAGTCTGCTCTGAAACATTCCAGATTTCTTCGCTGTTTCCCCGAGTGATTTTTTGGCCATGTAGACTCCTTAGCACCCTGGTAGTCCCCTCAGGATCCCTCCGGAGCCCTTCTTCATGCCCTGCAGCCCTCTGTTGGCCCTCCAGCCCCTTTAGCAGCCCTCTCTTCTGCTCTGGCCCCCTCCTTCGGCCTTTCAGTTTCCACCCACAGGCCTCTCTTGGCCCTCCAGACCCTTTAGGACCCTTCCAGTGCACTCTGGACCATCTTTCAGCCTTCTTTGTGCCCCAGAGCTGTCCTCTGGCCCCGCAGCCCACTTCGGAACCCTCTGGTCTCCTCAGAGGCCCTCCAGATGTCTTCCTTGTTCCCCAGAGTCATGTTTTGGCCATGTAGACAGCTAAGCACTCCCCCTAGTGCGCTCTGGACTACTCTTTCAGTCTTCCTGCTGCCCTAGAGCTGTATCTCGGCCCTCTAGACCCCTTCGGTCCTCCCTTGTTCCCCCAGAACCCCTCCGGAGACCTTGGTTGTGCCCCAGAGCTGTCTTCTGGCCCTGCACACCCTGCACAACCTCTCTTGTCACCGCAGACCACCACCGCTGCTCTTCCTTGCGTCCCTGTTTTTCCTTTGTGGCCCATCTAGTGCCCCTGGGATCCCTCTAGTGTGTTCCCGACTCCTCTTTGGGCCTTCCTTGTTTCCCAGAGCTGTCTCTTGGACCTCTCGCCCCCTTAGAACCTCTCTAGTCTGCTCTGAAACATTCCAGATTTCTTCGCTGTTTCCCAGAGTGATTTTTTGGCCATGTAGACTCCTTAGCACCCTGGTAGTCGCCTCGGAATCCCTCCGGAGCCCTTCTTCATGCCCTGCAGCCCTCTGTTGGCCCTCCAGCCCCTTTAGCAGCCCTCTCTTCTGCTCTGGCCCCCTCCTTCGGCCTTTCAGTTTCCACCCACAGGCCTCTCTTGGCCCTCCAGACCCTTTAGGACCCTTCCAGTGCACTCTGGACCATCTTTCAGCCTTCTTTGTGCCCCAGAGCTGTCCTCTGGCCCCGCAGCCCACTTCGGAACCCTCTGGTCTCCTCAGAAGCCCTCCAGATGTCTTCCTTGTTCCCCAGAGTCATGTTTTGGCCATGTAGACAGCTAAGCACTCCCCCTAGTGCGCTCTGGACTACTCTTTCAGTCTTCCTGCTGCCCCAGAGCTGTATCTTGGCCCTCTAGACCCCTTCGGTCCTCCCTTGTTGCCCCAGAACCCCTCCGGAGACCTTGGTTGTGCCCCAGAGCTGTCTTCTGGCCCTGCACACCCTGCACAACCTCTCTTGTCCCCGCAGACCACCACCGCTGCTCTTCCTTGCGTCCCTGTTTTTCCTTTGTGGCCCATCTAGTGCCCCTAGGACCCCTCTAGTGTGTTCCCGACTCCTCTTTGGGCCTTCCTTGTTTCCCAGAGCTGTCTCTTGGACCTCTCGCCCCCTTAGAACCTCTCTAGTCTGCTCTGAAACATTCCAGATTTCTTCGCTGTTTCCCAGAGTGATTTTTTGGCCGTGTAGACTCCTTAGCACCCTGGTAGTCGCCTCAGAATCCCTGTGGAGCCCTTCTTCATGCCCTGCAGCCCTCTGTTGGCCCTCCAGCCCCTTTAGCAGCCCTCTCTTCTGCTCTGGCCCCCTCCTTCCACCTTTTTGTTTCCCCTGCAGGCCTCTCTTGGCCCTCTGCACCCCTTAGCACCCCCCTTGTGCACTCGGGACTACTTTTTCAGCTTTCTTCTGTGCCCCAGAGCTGCGTTCTGGCCCTGCACACCCTGCACAACCTCTCTTGTCACCGCAGACCACCACCGCTGCTCTTCCTTGCTTCCCTGTTTTTCCTTTGTGGCCCATCTAGTGCCCCTAGGACCCCTCTAGTGTGTTCCCGACTCCTCTTTGGGCCTTCCTTGTTTCCCAGAGCTGTCTCTTGGACCTCTCGCCCCCTTAGAACCTCTCTAGTCTGCTCTGAAACATTCCAGATTTCTTCGCTGTTTCCCAGAGTGATTTTTTGGCCATGTAGACTCCTTAGCACCCTGGCAGTCCCCTCAGGATCCCTCCGGAGCCCTTCTTCATGCCCTGCAGCCCTCTGTTGGCCCTCCAGCCCCTTTAGCAGCCCTCTCTTCTGCTCTGGCCCCCTCCTTCGGCCTTTTAGTTTCCACCCACAGGCCTCTCTTGGCCCTCTGCACCCCTTAGCACCCCCCTTGTGCACTCGGGACTACTTTTTCAGCTTTCTTCCGTGCCCCAGGGCTGTGTTCTGGCCCTGCACACCCTGCACAACCTCTCTTGTCCCCGCAGACCACCACCGCTGCTCTTCCTTGCTTCCCTGTTTTTCCTTTGTGGCCCATCTAGTGCCCCTAGGACCCCTCTAGTGTGTTCCCGACTCCTCTTTGGGCCTTCCTTGTTTCCCAGAGCTGTCTCTTGGACCTCTCGCCCCCTTAGAACCTCTCTAGTCTGCTCTGAAACATTCCAGATCTCTTCGCTGTTTCCCAGAGTGATTTTTTGGCCATGTAGACTCCTTAGCACCCTGGTAGTTGCCTCAGAATCCCTCCGGAGCCCTTCTTCATGCCCTGCAGCCCTCTGTTGGCCCTCCAGCCCCTTTAGCAGCCCTCTCTTCTGCTCTGGCCCCCTCCTTCGGCCTTTTAGTTTCCACCCACAGGCCTCTCTTGGCCCTCCAGACCCTTTAGGACCCTTCCAGTGCACTCTGGACCATCTTTCAGCCTTCTTTGTGCCCCAGAGCTGTCCTCTGGCCCCGCAGCCCACTTCGGAACCCTCTGGTCTCCTCAGAAGCCCTCCAGATGTCTTCCTTGTTCCCCAGAGTCATGTTTTGGCCATGTGGACAGCTAAGCACTCCCCCTAGTGCGCTCTGGACTACTCTTTCAGTCTTGCTGCTGCCCCAGAGCTGTATCTCGGCCCTCTAGACCCCTTGGGAACTCCATTGTTTCCCCAGAACCCCTCCGGAGACCTTGGTTGTGCCCCAGAGCTGTCTTCTGGCCCTGCACACCCTGCACAACCTCTCTTGTCCCCGCAGACCACCACCGCTGCTCTTCCTTGCTTCCCTGTTTTTCCTTTGTGGCCCATCTAGTGCCCCTGGGATCCCTCTAGTGTGTTCCCGACTCCTCTTTGGGCCTTCCTTGTTTCCCAGAGCTGTCTCTTGGACCTCTCGCCCCCTTAGAACCTCTCTAGTCTGCTCTGAAACATTCCAGATTTCTTCGCTGTTTCCCAGAGTGATTTTTTGGCCGTGTAGACTCCTTAGCACCCTGGTAGTCGCCTCAGAATCCCTCCGGAGCCCTTCTTCATGCCCTGCAGCCCTCTGTTGGTCCTCCAGCCCCTTTAGCAGCCCTCTCTTCTGCTCTGGCCCCCTCCTTCGGCCTTTCAGTTTCCACCCACAGGCCTCTCTTGGCCCTCCAGACCCTTTAGGACCCTTCCAGTGCACTCTGGACCATCTTTCAGCCTTCTTTGTGCCCCAGAGGTGTCCTCTGGCCCCGCAGCCCACTTCGGAACCCTCTGGTCTCCTCAGAAGCCCTCCAGATGTCTTCCTTGTTCCCCAGAGTCATGTTTTGGCCATGTAGACAGCTAAGCACACCCCCTAGTGCGCTCTGGACTACTCTTTCAGTCTTCCTGCTGCCCTAGAGCTGTATCTCGGCCCTCTAGACCCCTTCGGTCCTCCCTTGTTGCCCCAGAACCCCTCCGGAGACCTTGGTTGTGCCCCAGAGCTGTCTTCTGGCCCTGCACACCCTGCACAACTTCTCTTGTCACCGCAGACCACCACCGCTGCTCTTCCTTGCTTCCCTGTTTTTCCTTTGTGGCCCATCTAGTGCCCCTGGGACCCCTCTAGTGTGTTCCCGACTCCTCTTTGGGCCTTCCTTGTTTCCCAGAGCTGTCTCTTGGACCTCTCGCCCCCTTAGAACCTCTCTAGTCTGCTCTGAAACATTCCAGATTTCTTCGCTGTTTCCCAGAGTGATTTTTTGGCCGTGTAGACTCCTTAGCACCCTGGTAGTCGCCTCAGAATCCCTCCGGAGCCCTTCTTCATGCCCTGCAGCCCTCTGTTGGCCCTCCAGCCCCTTTAGCAGCCCTCTCTTCTGCTCTGGCCCCCTCCTTCGGCCTTTTAGTTTCCACCCACAGGCCTCTCTTGGCCCTCCAGACCCTTTAGGACCCTTCCAGTGCACTCTGGACCATCTTTCAGCCTTCTTTGTGCCCCAGAGCTGTCCTCTGGCCCCGCAGCCCACTTCGGAACCCTCTGGTCTCCTCAGAAGCCCTCCAGATGTCTTCCTTGTTCCCCAGAGTCATGTTTTGGCCATGTAGACAGCTAAGCACACCCCCTAGTGCGCTCTGGACTACTCTTTCAGTCTTCCTGCTGCCCTAGAGCTGTATCTCGGCCCTCTAGACCCCTTCGGTCCTCCCTTGTTCCCCCAGAACCCCTCCGGAGACCTTGGTTGTGCCCCAGAGCTGTCTTCTGGCCCTGCACACCCTGCACAACTTCTCTTGTCACCACAGACCACCACCGCTGCTCTTCCTTGCTTCCCTGTTTTTCCTTTGTGGCCCATCTAGTGCCCCTGGGATCCCTCTAGTGTGTTCCCGACTCCTCTTTGGGCCTTCCTTGTTTCCCAGAGCTGTCTCTTGGACCTCTCGCCCCCTTAGAACCTCTCTAGTCTGCTCTGAAACATTCCAGATTTCTTCGCTGTTTCCCAGAGTGATTTTTTGGCCATGTAGACTCCTTAGCACCCTGGCAGTCCCCTCAGGATCCCTCCGGAGCCCTTCTTCATGCCCTGCAGCCCTCTGTTGGCCCTCCAGCCCCTTTAGCAGCCCTCTCTTCTGCTCTGGCCCCCTCCTTCGGCCTTTTTGTTTCCCCTGCAGGCCTCTCTTGGCCCTCTGCACCCCTTAGCACCCCCCCTTGTGCACTCGGGACTACTTTTTCAGCTTTCTTCTGTGCCCCAGAGCTGCGTTCTGGCCCTGCACACCCTGCACAACCTCTCTTGTCACCGCAGACCACCACCGCTGCTCTTCCTTGCTGCCTGCTTTATACTTTTTGGCCCATCTAGTGCCCCTGGGACCCCTCTAGTGTGTTCCTGACTCCTCTTTGGGCCTTCCTTGTTTCCCAGAGCTGTCTCTTGGACCTCTCGCCCCCTTAGAACCTCTCTAGTCTGCTCTGAAACATTCCAGATTTCTTCGCTGTTTCCCCGAGTGATTTTTTGGCCATGTAGACTCCTTAGCACCCTGGTAGTCCCCTCAGGATCCCTCCGGAGCCCTTCTTCATGCCCTGCAGCCCTCTGTTGGCCCTCCAGCCCCTTTAGCAGCCCTCTCTTCTGCTCTGGCCCCCTCCTTCGGCCTTTCAGTTTCCACCCACAGGCCTCTCTTGGCCCTCCAGACCCTTTAGGACCCTTCCAGTGCACTCTGGACCATCTTTCAGCCTTCTTTGTGCCCCAGAGCTGTCCTCTGGCCCCGCAGCCCACTTCGGAACCCTCTGGTCTCCTCAGAGGCCCTCCAGATGTCTTCCTTGTTCCCCAGAGTCATGTTTTGGCCATGTAGACAGCTAAGCACTCCCCCTAGTGCGCTCTGGACTACTCTTTCAGTCTTCCTGCTGCCCTAGAGCTGTATCTCGGCCCTCTAGACCCCTTCGGTCCTCCCTTGTTCCCCCAGAACCCCTCCGGAGACCTTGGTTGTGCCCCAGAGCTGTCTTCTGGCCCTGCACACCCTGCACAACCTCTCTTGTCACCGCAGACCACCACCGCTGCTCTTCCTTGCGTCCCTGTTTTTCCTTTGTGGCCCATCTAGTGCCCCTGGGATCCCTCTAGTGTGTTCCTGACTCCTCTTTGGGCCTTCCTTGTTTCCCAGAGCTGTCTCTTGGACCTCTCGCCCCCTTAGAACCTCTCTAGTCTGCTCTGAAACATTCCAGATTTCTTCGCTGTTTCCCAGAGTGATTTTTTGGCCATGTAGACTCCTTAGCACCCTGGTAGTCGCCTCGGAATCCCTCCGGAGCCCTTCTTCATGCCCTGCAGCCCTCTGTTGGCCCTCCAGCCCCTTTAGCAGCCCTCTCTTCTGCTCTGGCCCCCTCCTTCGGCCTTTCAGTTTCCACCCACAGGCCTCTCTTGGCCCTCCAGACCCTTTAGGACCCTTCCAGTGCACTCTGGACCATCTTTCAGCCTTCTTTGTGCCCCAGAGCTGTCCTCTGGCCCCGCAGCCCACTTCGGAACCCTCTGGTCTCCTCAGAAGCCCTCCAGATGTCTTCCTTGTTCCCCAGAGTCATGTTTTGGCCATGTAGACAGCTAAGCACTCCCCCTAGTGCGCTCTGGACTACTCTTTCAGTCTTCCTGCTGCCCCAGAGCTGTATCTTGGCCCTCTAGACCCCTTCGGTCCTCCCTTGTTGCCCCAGAACCCCTCCGGAGACCTTGGTTGTGCCCCAGAGCTGTCTTCTGGCCCTGCACACCCTGCACAACCTCTCTTGTCCCCGCAGACCACCACCGCTGCTCTTCCTTGCGTCCCTGTTTTTCCTTTGTGGCCCATCTAGTGCCCCTAGGACCCCTCTAGTGTGTTCCCGACTCCTCTTTGGGCCTTCCTTGTTTCCCAGAGCTGTCTCTTGGACCTCTCGCCCCCTTAGAACCTCTCTAGTCTGCTCTGAAACATTCCAGATTTCTTCGCTGTTTCCCAGAGTGATTTTTTGGCCGTGTAGACTCCTTAGCACCCTGGTAGTCGCCTCAGAATCCCTGTGGAGCCCTTCTTCATGCCCTGCAGCCCTCTGTTGGCCCTCCAGCCCCTTTAGCAGCCCTCTCTTCTGCTCTGGCCCCCTCCTTCCACCTTTTTGTTTCCCCTGCAGGCCTCTCTTGGCCCTCTGCACCCCTTAGCACCCCCCTTGTGCACTCGGGACTACTTTTTCAGCTTTCTTCTGTGCCCCAGAGCTGCGTTCTGGCCCTGCACACCCTGCACAACCTCTCTTGTCACCGCAGACCACCACCGCTGCTCTTCCTTGCTGCCTGCTTTATACTTTTTGGCCCATCTAGTGCCCCTGGGACCCCTCTAGTGTGTTCCTGACTCCTCTTTGGGCCTTCCTTGTTTCCCAGAGCTGTCTCTTGGACCTCTCGCCCCCTTAGAACCTCTCTAGTCTGCTCTGAAACATTCCAGATTTCTTCGCTGTTTCCCCGAGTGATTTTTTGGCCATGTAGACTCCTTAGCACCCTGGTAGTCCCCTCAGGATCCCTCCGGAGCCCTTCTTCATGCCCTGCAGCCCTCTGTTGGCCCTCCAGCCCCTTTAGCAGCCCTCTCTTCTGCTCTGGCCCCCTCCTTCGGCCTTTCAGTTTCCACCCACAGGCCTCTCTTGGCCCTCCAGACCCTTTAGGACCCTTCCAGTGCACTCTGGACCATCTTTCAGCCTTCTTTGTGCCCCAGAGCTGTCCTCTGGCCCCGCAGCCCACTTCGGAACCCTCTGGTCTCCTCAGAGGCCCTCCAGATGTCTTCCTTGTTCCCCAGAGTCATGTTTTGGCCATGTAGACAGCTAAGCACTCCCCCTAGTGCGCTCTGGACTACTCTTTCAGTCTTCCTGCTGCCCTAGAGCTGTATCTCGGCCCTCTAGACCCCTTCGGTCCTCCCTTGTTCCCCCAGAACCCCTCCGGAGACCTTGGTTGTGCCCCAGAGCTGTCTTCTGGCCCTGCACACCCTGCACAACCTCTCTTGTCACCGCAGACCACCACCGCTGCTCTTCCTTGCGTCCCTGTTTTTCCTTTGTGGCCCATCTAGTGCCCCTGGGATCCCTCTAGTGTGTTCCCGACTCCTCTTTGGGCCTTCCTTGTTTCCCAGAGCTGTCTCTTGGACCTCTCGCCCCCTTAGAACCTCTCTAGTCTGCTCTGAAACATTCCAGATTTCTTCGCTGTTTCCCAGAGTGATTTTTTGGCCATGTAGACTCCTTAGCACCCTGGTAGTCGCCTCGGAATCCCTCCGGAGCCCTTCTTCATGCCCTGCAGCCCTCTGTTGGCCCTCCAGCCCCTTTAGCAGCCCTCTCTTCTGCTCTGGCCCCCTCCTTCGGCCTTTCAGTTTCCACCCACAGGCCTCTCTTGGCCCTCCAGACCCTTTAGGACCCTTCCAGTGCACTCTGGACCATCTTTCAGCCTTCTTTGTGCCCCAGAGCTGTCCTCTGGCCCCGCAGCCCACTTCGGAACCCTCTGGTCTCCTCAGAAGCCCTCCAGATGTCTTCCTTGTTCCCCAGAGTCATGTTTTGGCCATGTAGACAGCTAAGCACTCCCCCTAGTGCGCTCTGGACTACTCTTTCAGTCTTCCTGCTGCCCCAGAGCTGTATCTTGGCCCTCTAGACCCCTTCGGTCCTCCCTTGTTGCCCCAGAACCCCTCCGGAGACCTTGGTTGTGCCCCAGAGCTGTCTTCTGGCCCTGCACACCCTGCACAACCTCTCTTGTCCCCGCAGACCACCACCGCTGCTCTTCCTTGCGTCCCTGTTTTTCCTTTGTGGCCCATCTAGTGCCCCTAGGACCCCTCTAGTGTGTTCCCGACTCCTCTTTGGGCCTTCCTTGTTTCCCAGAGCTGTCTCTTGGACCTCTCGCCCCCTTAGAACCTCTCTAGTCTGCTCTGAAACATTCCAGATTTCTTCGCTGTTTCCCAGAGTGATTTTTTGGCCGTGTAGACTCCTTAGCACCCTGGTAGTCGCCTCAGAAACCCTGTGGAGCCCTTCTTCATGCCCTGCAGCCCTCTGTTGGCCCTCCAGCCCCTTTAGCAGCCCTCTCTTCTGCTCTGGCCCCCTCCTTCCACCTTTTTGTTTCCCCTGCAGGCCTCTCTTGGCCCTCTGCACCCCTTAGCACCCCCCTTGTGCACTCGGGACTACTTTTTCAGCTTTCTTCTGTGCCCCAGAGCTGCGTTCTGGCCCTGCACACCCTGCACAACCTCTCTTGTCACCGCAGACCACCACCGCTGCTCTTCCTTGCTTCCCTGTTTTTCCTTTGTGGCCCATCTAGTGCCCCTGGGATCCCTCTAGTGTGTTCCCGACTCCTCTTTGGGCCTTCCTTGTTTCCCAGAGCTGTCTCTTGGACCTCTCGCCCCCTTAGAACCTCTCTAGTCTGCTCTGAAACATTCCAGATTTCTTCGCTGTTTCCCAGAGTGATTTTTTGGCCATGTAGACTCCTTAGCACCCTGGTAGTCGCCTCGGAATCCCTCCGGAGCCCTTCTTCATGCCCTGCAGCCCTCTGTTGGCCCTCCAGCCCCTTTAGCAGCCCTCTCTTCTGCTCTGGCCCCCTCCTTCGGCCTTTCAGTTTCCACCCACAGGCCTCTCTTGGCCCTCCAGACCCTTTAGCACCCTTCCAGTGCACTCTGGACCATCTTTCAGCCTTCTTTGTGCCCCAGAGCTGTCCTCTGGCCCCGCAGCCCACTTCGGAACCCTCTGGTCTCCTCAGAAGCCCTCCAGATGTCTTCCTTGTTCCCCAGAGTCATGTTTTGGCCATGTAGACAGCTAAGCACTCCCCCTAGTGCGCTCTGGACTACTCTTTCAGTCTTCCTGCTGCCCCAGAGCTGTATCTTGGCCCTCTAGACCCCTTCGGTCCTCCCTTGTTGCCCCAGAACCCCTCCGGAGACCTTGGTTGTGCCCCAGAGCTGTCTTCTGGCCCTGCACACCCTGCACAACCTCTCTTGTCCCCGCAGACCACCACCGCTGCTCTTCCTTGCGTCCCTGTTTTTCCTTTGTGGCCCATCTAGTGCCCCTAGGACCCCTCTAGTGTGTTCCCGACTCCTCTTTGGGCCTCCCTTGTTTCCCAGAGCTGTCTCTTGGACCTCTCGCCCCCTTAGAACCTCTCTAGTCTGCTCTGAAACATTCCAGATTTCTTCGCTGTTTCCCAGAGTGATTTTTTGGCCGTGTAGACTCCTTAGCACCCTGGTAGTCGCCTCAGAATCCCTGTGGAGCCCTTCTTCATGCCCTGCAGCCCTCTGTTGGCCCTCCAGCCCCTTTAGCAGCCCTCTCTTCTGCTCTGGCCCCCTCCTTCCACCTTTTTGTTTCCCCTGCAGGCCTCTCTTGGCCCTCTGCACCCCTTAGCACCCCCCTTGTGCACTCGGGACTACTTTTTCAGCTTTCTTCTGTGCCCCAGAGCTGCGTTCTGGCCCTGCACACCCTGCACAACCTCTCTTGTCACCGCAGACCACCACCGCTGCTCTTCCTTGCTTCCCTGTTTTTCCTTTGTGGCCCATCTAGTGCCCCTGGGACCCCTCTAGTGTGTTCCTGACTCCTCTTTGGGTCTTCCTTGTATCCCAGAGCTGTCTCTTGGACCTCTCGCCCCCTTAGAACCTCTCTAGTCTGCTCTGAAACATTCCAGATCTCTTCGCTGTTTCCCAGAGTGATTTTTTGGCCATGTAGACTCCTTAGCACCCTGGTAGTCCCCTCAGGATCCCTCCGGAGCCCTTCTTCATGCCCTGCAGCCCTCTGTTGGCCCTCCAGCCCCTTTAGCAGCCCTCTCTTCTGCTCTGGCCCCCTCCTTCGGCCTTTTAGTTTCCACCCACAGGCCTCTCTTGGCCCTCCAGACCCTTTAGGACCCTTCCAGTGCACTCTGGACCATCTTTTAGCCTTCTTTGTGCCCCAGAGCTGTCCTCTGGCCCCGCAGCCCACTTCGGAACCCTCTGGTCTCCTCAGAAGCCCTCCAGATGTCTTCCTTGTTCCCCAGAGTCATGTTTTGGCCATGTGGACAGCTAAGCACTCCCCCTAGTGCGCTCTGGACCACTCTTTCAGTCTTGCTGCTGCCCCAGAGCTGTATCTCGGCCCTCTAGAGCCCTTGGGACCTCCATTGTTTCCCCAGAACCCCTCCGGAGACCTTGGTTGTGCCCCAGAGCTGTCTTCTGGCCCTGCACACCCTGCACAACTTCTCTTGTCCCCGCAGACCACCACCGCTGCTCTTCCTTGCTGCCCGCTTTTTACTTCGTGGCCCATCTAGTGCCCCTGGGACCCCTCTAGTGTGTTCCCGACTCCTCTTTGGGCCTTCCTTGTTTCCCAGAGCTGTCTCTTGGACCTCTCGCCCCCTTAGAACCTCTCTAGTCTGCTCTGAAACATTCCAGATTTCTTCGCTGTTTCCCAGAGTGATTTTTTGGCCATGTAGACTCCTTAGCACCCTGGCAGTCCCCTCAGGATCCCTCCGGAGCCCTTCTTCATGCCCTGCAGCCCTCTGTTGGCCCTCCAGCCCCTTTAGCAGCCCTCTCTTCTGCTCTGGCCCCCTCCTTCGGCCTTTTAGTTTCCACCCACAGGCCTCTCTTGGCCCTCTGCACCCCTTAGCACCCCCCTTGTGCACTCGGGACTACTTTTTCAGCTTTCTTCCGTGCCCCAGGGCTGTGTTCTGGCCCTGCACACCCTGCACAACCTCTCTTGTCCCCGCAGACCACCACCGCTGCTCTTCCTTGCTTCCCTGTTTTTCCTTTGTGGCCCATCTAGTGCCCCTGGGATCCCTCTAGTGTGTTCCCGACTCCTCTTTGGGCCTTCCTTGTTTCCCAGAGCTGTCTCTTGGACCTCTCGCCCCCTTAGAACCTCTCTAGTCTGCTCTGAAACATTCCAGATTTCTTCGCTGTTTCCCAGAGTGATTTTTTGGCCATGTAGACTCCTTAGCACCCTGGCAGTCGCCTCGGAATCCCTCCGGAGCCCTTCTTCATGCCCTGCAGCCCTCTGTTGGCCCTCCAGCCCCTTTAGCAGCCCTCTCTTCTGCTCTGGCCCCCTCCTTCGGCCTTTTAGTTTCCACCCACAGGCCTCTCTTGGCCCTCTGCACCCCTTAGCACCCCCCTTGTGCACTCGGGACTACTTTTTCAGCTTTCTTCCGTGCCCCAGGGCTGTGTTCTGGCCCTGCACACCCTGCACAACTTCTCTTGTCCCCGCAGACCACCACCGCTGCTCTTCCTTGCTTCCCTGTTTTTCCTTTGTGGCCCATCTAGTGCCCCTAGGACCCCTCTAGTGTGTTCCCGACTCCTCTTTGGGCCTTCCTTGTTTCCCAGAGCTGTCTCTTGGACCTCTCGCCCCCTTAGAACCTCTCTAGTCTGCTCTGAAACATTCCAGATTTCTTCGCTGTTTCCCAGAGTGATTTTTTGGCCATGTAGACTCCTTAGCACCCTGGCAGTCGCCTCAGGATCCCTCCGGAGCCCTTCTTCATGCCCTGCAGCCCTCTGTTGGCCCTCCAGCCCCTTTAGCAGCCCTCTCTTCTGCTCTGGCCCCCTCCTTCGGCCTTTTAGTTTCCACCCACAGGCCTCTCTTGGCCCTCCAGACCCTTTAGGACCCTTCCAGTGCACTCTGGACCATCTTTCAGCCTTCTTTGTGCCCCAGAGCTGTCCTCTGGCCCCGCAGCCCACTTCGGAACCCTCTGGTCTCCTCAGAAGCCCTCCAGATGTCTTCCTTGTTCCCCAGAGTCATGTTTTGGCCATGTAGACAGCTAAGCACACCCCCTAGTGCGCTCTGGACTACTCTTTCAGTCTTGCTGCTGCCCCAGAGCTGTATCTCGGCCCTCTAGACCCCTTGGGAACTCCATTGTTTCCCCAGAACCCCTCCGGAGACCTTGGTTGTGCCCCAGAGCTGGCTTCTGGCCCTGCACACCCTGCACAACCTCTCTTGTCCCCGCAGACCACCACCGCTGCTCTTCCTTGCTTCCCTGTTTTTCCTTTGTGGCCCATCTAGTGCCCCTGGGATCCCTCTAGTGTGTTCCCGACTCCTCTTTGGGCCTTCCTTGTTTCCCAGAGCTGTCTCTTGGACCTCTCGCCCCCTTAGAACCTCTCTAGTCTGCTCTGAAACATTCCAGATTTCTTCGCTGTTTCCCAGAGTGATTTTTTGGCCATGTAGACTCCTTAGCACCCTGGCAGTCCCCTCAGGATCCCTCCGGAGCCCTTCTTCATGCCCTGCAGCCCTCTGTTGGCCCTCCAGCCCCTTTAGCAGCCCTCTCTTCTGCTCTGGCCCCCTCCTTCGGCCTTTTAGTTTCCACCCACAGGCCTCTCTTGGCCCTCTGCACCCCTTAGCACCCCCCTTGTGCACTCGGGACTACTTTTTCAGCTTTCTTCCGTGCCCCAGGGCTGTCTTCTGGCCCTGCACACCCTGCACAACCTCTCTTGTCCCCGCAGACCACCACCGCTGCTCTTCCTTGCTTCCCTGTTTTTCCTTTGTGGCCCATCTAGTGCCCCTAGGACCCCTCTAGTGTGTTCCCGACTCCTCTTTGGGCCTTCCTTGTTTCCCAGAGCTGTCTCTTGGACCTCTCGCCCCCTTAGAACCTCTCTAGTCTGCTCTGAAACATTCCAGATCTCTTCGCTGTTTCCCAGAGTGATTTTTTGGCCATGTAGACTCCTTAGCACCCTGGTAGTTGCCTCAGAATCCCTCCGGAGCCCTTCTTCATGCCCTGCAGCCCTCTGTTGGCCCTCCAGCCCCTTTAGCAGCCCTCTCTTCTGCTCTGGCCCCCTCCTTCGGCCTTTTAGTTTCCACCCACAGGCCTCTCTTGGCCCTCCAGACCCTTTAGGACCCTTCCAGTGCACTCTGGACCATCTTTCAGCCTTCTTTGTGCCCCAGAGCTGTCCTCTGGCCCCGCAGCCCACTTCGGAACCCTCTGGTCTCCTCAGAAGCCCTCCAGATGTCTTCCTTGTTCCCCAGAGTCATGTTTTGGCCATGTGGACAGCTAAGCACTCCCCCTAGTGCGCTCTGGACTACTCTTTCAGTCTTGCTGCTGCCCCAGAGCTGTATCTCGGCCCTCTAGACCCCTTGGGAACTCCATTGTTTCCCCAGAACCCCTCCGGAGACCTTGGTTGTGCCCCAGAGCTGTCTTCTGGCCCTGCACACCCTGCACAACCTCTCTTGTCCCCGCAGACCACCACCGCTGCTCTTCCTTGCTTCCCTGTTTTTCCTTTGTGGCCCATCTAGTGCCCCTGGGATCCCTCTAGTGTGTTCCCGACTCCTCTTTGGGCCTTCCTTGTTTCCCAGAGCTGTCTCTTGGACCTCTCGCCCCCTTAGAACCTCTCTAGTCTGCTCTGAAACATTCCAGATTTCTTCGCTGTTTCCCAGAGTGATTTTTTGGCCGTGTAGACTCCTTAGCACCCTGGTAGTCGCCTCAGAATCCCTCCGGAGCCCTTCTTCATGCCCTGCAGCCCTCTGTTGGTCCTCCAGCCCCTTTAGCAGCCCTCTGTTCTGCTCTGGCCCCCTCCTTCGGCCTTTCAGTTTCCACCCACAGGCCTCTCTTGGCCCTCCAGACCCTTTAGGACCCTTCCAGTGCACTCTGGACCATCTTTCAGCCTTCTTTGTGCCCCAGAGCTGTCCTCTGGCCCCGCAGCCCACTTCGGAACCCTCTGGTCTCCTCAGAAGCCCTCCAGATGTCTTCCTTGTTCCCCAGAGTCATGTTTTGGCCATGTAGACAGCTAAGCACACCCCCTAGTGCGCTCTGGACTACTCTTTCAGTCTTCCTGCTGCCCTAGAGCTGTATCTCGGCCCTCTAGACCCCTTCGGTCCTCCCTTGTTGCCCCAGAACCCCTCCGGAGACCTTGGTTGTGCCCCAGAGCTGTCTTCTGGCCCTGCACACCCTGCACAACTTCTCTTGTCACCGCAGACCACCACCGCTGCTCTTCCTTGCTTCCCTGTTTTTCCTTTGTGGCCCATCTAGTGCCCCTGGGACCCCTCTAGTGTGTTCCCGACTCCTCTTTGGGCCTTCCTTGTTTCCCAGAGCTGTCTCTTGGACCTCTCGCCCCCTTAGAACCTCTCTAGTCTGCTCTGAAACATTCCAGATTTCTTCGCTGTTTCCCAGAGTGATTTTTTGGCCGTGTAGACTCCTTAGCACCCTGGTAGTCGCCTCAGAATCCCTCCGGAGCCCTTCTTCATGCCCTGCAGCCCTCTGTTGGCCCTCCAGCCCCTTTAGCAGCCCTCTCTTCTGCTCTGGCCCCCTCCTTCGGCCTTTTAGTTTCCACCCACAGGCCTCTCTTGGCCCTCCAGACCCTTTAGGACCCTTCCAGTGCACTCTGGACCATCTTTCAGCCTTCTTTGTGCCCCAGAGCTGTCCTCTGGCCCCGCAGCCCACTTCGGAACCCTCTGGTCTCCTCAGAAGCCCTCCAGATGTCTTCCTTGTTCCCCAGAGTCATGTTTTGGCCATGTAGACAGCTAAGCACACCCCCTAGTGCGCTCTGGACTACTCTTTCAGTCTTCCTGCTGCCCTAGAGCTGTATCTCGGCCCTCTAGACCCCTTCGGTCCTCCCTTGTTCCCCCAGAACCCCTCCGGAGACCTTGGTTGTGCCCCAGAGCTGTCTTCTGGCCCTGCACACCCTGCACAACTTCTCTTGTCACCACAGACCACCACCGCTGCTCTTCCTTGCTTCCCTGTTTTTCCTTTGTGGCCCATCTAGTGCCCCTGGGATCCCTCTAGTGTGTTCCCGACTCCTCTTTGGGCCTTCCTTGTTTCCCAGAGCTGTCTCTTGGACCTCTCGCCCCCTTAGAACCTCTCTAGTCTGCTCTGAAACATTCCAGATTTCTTCGCTGTTTCCCAGAGTGATTTTTTGGCCATGTAGACTCCTTAGCACCCTGGCAGTCCCCTCAGGATCCCTCCGGAGCCCTTCTTCATGCCCTGCAGCCCTCTGTTGGCCCTCCAGCCCCTTTAGCAGCCCTCTCTTCTGCTCTGGCCCCCTCCTTCGGCCTTTTTGTTTCCCCTGCAGGCCTCTCTTGGCCCTCTGCACCCCTTAGCACCCCCCCTTGTGCACTCGGGACTACTTTTTCAGCTTTCTTCTGTGCCCCAGAGCTGCGTTCTGGCCCTGCACACCCTGCACAACCTCTCTTGTCACCGCAGACCACCACCGCTGCTCTTCCTTGCTGCCTGCTTTATACTTTTTGGCCCATCTAGTGCCCCTGGGACCCCTCTAGTGTGTTCCTGACTCCTCTTTGGGCCTTCCTTGTTTCCCAGAGCTGTCTCTTGGACCTCTCGCCCCCTTAGAACCTCTCTAGTCTGCTCTGAAACATTCCAGATTTCTTCGCTGTTTCCCCGAGTGATTTTTTGGCCATGTAGACTCCTTAGCACCCTGGTAGTCCCCTCAGGATCCCTCCGGAGCCCTTCTTCATGCCCTGCAGCCCTCTGTTGGCCCTCCAGCCCCTTTAGCAGCCCTCTCTTCTGCTCTGGCCCCCTCCTTCGGCCTTTCAGTTTCCACCCACAGGCCTCTCTTGGCCCTCCAGACCCTTTAGGACCCTTCCAGTGCACTCTGGACCATCTTTTAGCCTTCTTTGTGCCCCAGAGCTGTCCTCTGGCCCCGCAGCCCACTTCGGAACCCTCTGGTCTCCTCAGAGGCCCTCCAGATGTCTTCCTTGTTCCCCAGAGTCATGTTTTGGCCATGTAGACAGCTAAGCACTCCCCCTAGTGCGCTCTGGACTACTCTTTCAGTCTTCCTGCTGCCCTAGAGCTGTATCTCGGCCCTCTAGACCCCTTCGGTCCTCCCTTGTTCCCCCAGAACCCCTCCGGAGACCTTGGTTGTGCCCCAGAGCTGTCTTCTGGCCCTGCACACCCTGCACAACCTCTCTTGTCACCGCAGACCACCACCGCTGCTCTTCCTTGCGTCCCTGTTTTTCCTTTGTGGCCCATCTAGTGCCCCTGGGATCCCTCTAGTGTGTTCCCGACTCCTCTTTGGGCCTTCCTTGTTTCCCAGAGCTGTCTCTTGGACCTCTCGCCCCCTTAGAACCTCTCTAGTCTGCTCTGAAACATTCCAGATTTCTTCGCTGTTTCCCAGAGTGATTTTTTGGCCATGTAGACTCCTTAGCACCCTGGTAGTCCCCTCAGGATCCCTCCGGAGCCCTTCTTCATGCCCTGCAGCCCTCTGTTGGCCCTCCAGCCCCTTTAGCAGCCCTCTCTTCTGCTCTGGCCCCCTCCTTCGGCCTTTCAGTTTCCACCCACAGGCCTCTCTTGGCCCTCCAGACCCTTTAGGACCCTTCCAGTGCACTCTGGACCATCTTTCAGCCTTCTTTGTGCCCCAGAGCTGTCCTCTGGCCCCGCAGCCCACTTCGGAACCCTCTGGTCTCCTCAGAAGCCCTCCAGATGTCTTCCTTGTTCCCCAGAGTCATGTTTTGGCCATGTAGACAGCTAAGCACTCCCCCTAGTGCGCTCTGGACTACTCTTTCAGTCTTCCTGCTGCCCCAGAGCTGTATCTTGGCCCTCTAGACCCCTTCGGTCCTCCCTTGTTGCCCCAGAACCCCTCCGGAGACCTTGGTTGTGCCCCAGAGCTGTCTTCTGGCCCTGCACACCCTGCACAACCTCTCTTGTCCCCGCAGACCACCACCGCTGCTCTTCCTTGCGTCCCTGTTTTTCCTTTGTGGCCCATCTAGTGCCCCTAGGACCCCTCTAGTGTGTTCCCGACTCCTCTTTGGGCCTTCCTTGTTTCCCAGAGCTGTCTCTTGGACCTCTCGCCCCCTTAGAACCTCTCTAGTCTGCTCTGAAACATTCCAGATTTCTTCGCTGTTTCCCAGAGTGATTTTTTGGCCGTGTAGACTCCTTAGCACCCTGGTAGTCGCCTCAGAATCCCTGTGGAGCCCTTCTTCATGCCCTGCAGCCCTCTGTTGGCCCTCCAGCCCCTTTAGCAGCCCTCTCTTCTGCTCTGGCCCCCTCCTTCCACCTTTTTGTTTCCCCTGCAGGCCTCTCTTGGCCCTCTGCACCCCTTAGCACCCCCCTTGTGCACTCGGGACTACTTTTTCAGCTTTCTTCTGTGCCCCAGAGCTGCGTTCTGGCCCTGCACACCCTGCACAACCTCTCTTGTCACCGCAGACCACCACCGCTGCTCTTCCTTGCTTCCCTGTTTTTCCTTTGTGGCCCATCTAGTGCCCCTGGGATCCCTCTAGTGTGTTCCCGACTCCTCTTTGGGCCTTCCTTGTTTCCCAGAGCTGTCTCTTGGACCTCTCGCCCCCTTAGAACCTCTCTAGTCTGCTCTGAAACATTCCAGATTTCTTCGCTGTTTCCCAGAGTGATTTTTTGGCCATGTAGACTCCTTAGCACCCTGGTAGTCGCCTCGGAATCCCTCCGGAGCCCTTCTTCATGCCCTGCAGCCCTCTGTTGGCCCTCCAGCCCCTTTAGCAGCCCTCTCTTCTGCTCTGGCCCCCTCCTTCGGCCTTTCAGTTTCCACCCACAGGCCTCTCTTGGCCCTCCAGACCCTTTAGCACCCTTCCAGTGCACTCTGGACCATCTTTCAGCCTTCTTTGTGCCCCAGAGCTGTCCTCTGGCCCCGCAGCCCACTTCGGAACCCTCTGGTCTCCTCAGAAGCCCTCCAGATGTCTTCCTTGTTCCCCAGAGTCATGTTTTGGCCATGTAGACAGCTAAGCACTCCCCCTAGTGCGCTCTGGACTACTCTTTCAGTCTTCCTGCTGCCCCAGAGCTGTATCTTGGCCCTCTAGACCCCTTCGGTCCTCCCTTGTTGCCCCAGAACCCCTCCGGAGACCTTGGTTGTGCCCCAGAGCTGTCTTCTGGCCCTGCACACCCTGCACAACCTCTCTTGTCCCCGCAGACCACCACCGCTGCTCTTCCTTGCGTCCCTGTTTTTCCTTTGTGGCCCATCTAGTGCCCCTAGGACCCCTCTAGTGTGTTCCCGACTCCTCTTTGGGCCTCCCTTGTTTCCCAGAGCTGTCTCTTGGACCTCTCGCCCCCTTAGAACCTCTCTAGTCTGCTCTGAAACATTCCAGATTTCTTCGCTGTTTCCCAGAGTGATTTTTTGGCCGTGTAGACTCCTTAGCACCCTGGTAGTCGCCTCAGAATCCCTGTGGAGCCCTTCTTCATGCCCTGCAGCCCTCTGTTGGCCCTCCAGCCCCTTTAGCAGCCCTCTCTTCTGCTCTGGCCCCCTCCTTCCACCTTTTTGTTTCCCCTGCAGGCCTCTCTTGGCCCTCTGCACCCCTTAGCACCCCCCTTGTGCACTCGGGACTACTTTTTCAGCTTTCTTCTGTGCCCCAGAGCTGCGTTCTGGCCCTGCACACCCTGCACAACCTCTCTTGTCACCGCAGACCACCACCGCTGCTCTTCCTTGCTTCCCTGTTTTTCCTTTGTGGCCCATCTAGTGCCCCTGGGACCCCTCTAGTGTGTTCCTGACTCCTCTTTGGGTCTTCCTTGTATCCCAGAGCTGTCTCTTGGACCTCTCGCCCCCTTAGAACCTCTCTAGTCTGCTCTGAAACATTCCAGATCTCTTCGCTGTTTCCCAGAGTGATTTTTTGGCCATGTAGACTCCTTAGCACCCTGGTAGTCCCCTCAGGATCCCTCCGGAGCCCTTCTTCATGCCCTGCAGCCCTCTGTTGGCCCTCCAGCCCCTTTAGCAGCCCTCTCTTCTGCTCTGGCCCCCTCCTTCGGCCTTTTAGTTTCCACCCACAGGCCTCTCTTGGCCCTCCAGACCCTTTAGGACCCTTCCAGTGCACTCTGGACCATCTTTTAGCCTTCTTTGTGCCCCAGAGCTGTCCTCTGGCCCCGCAGCCCACTTCGGAACCCTCTGGTCTCCTCAGAAGCCCTCCAGATGTCTTCCTTGTTCCCCAGAGTCATGTTTTGGCCATGTGGACAGCTAAGCACTCCCCCTAGTGCGCTCTGGACCACTCTTTCAGTCTTGCTGCTGCCCCAGAGCTGTATCTCGGCCCTCTAGAGCCCTTGGGACCTCCATTGTTTCCCCAGAACCCCTCCGGAGACCTTGGTTGTGCCCCAGAGCTGTCTTCTGGCCCTGCACACCCTGCACAACTTCTCTTGTCCCCGCAGACCACCACCGCTGCTCTTCCTTGCTGCCCGCTTTTTACTTCGTGGCCCATCTAGTGCCCCTGGGACCCCTCTAGTGTGTTCCCGACTCCTCTTTGGGCCTTCCTTGTTTCCCAGAGCTGTCTCTTGGACCTCTCGCCCCCTTAGAACCTCTCTAGTCTGCTCTGAAACATTCCAGATTTCTTCGCTGTTTCCCAGAGTGATTTTTTGGCCATGTAGACTCCTTAGCACCCTGGCAGTCCCCTCAGGATCCCTCCGGAGCCCTTCTTCATGCCCTGCAGCCCTCTGTTGGCCCTCCAGCCCCTTTAGCAGCCCTCTCTTCTGCTCTGGCCCCCTCCTTCGGCCTTTTAGTTTCCACCCACAGGCCTCTCTTGGCCCTCTGCACCCCTTAGCACCCCCCTTGTGCACTCGGGACTACTTTTTCAGCTTTCTTCCGTGCCCCAGGGCTGTGTTCTGGCCCTGCACACCCTGCACAACTTCTCTTGTCCCCGCAGACCACCACCGCTGCTCTTCCTTGCTTCCCTGTTTTTCCTTTGTGGCCCATCTAGTGCCCCTAGGACCCCTCTAGTGTGTTCCCGACTCCTCTTTGGGCCTTCCTTGTTTCCCAGAGCTGTCTCTTGGACCTCTCGCCCCCTTAGAACCTCTCTAGTCTGCTCTGAAACATTCCAGATTTCTTCGCTGTTTCCCAGAGTGATTTTTTGGCCATGTAGACTCCTTAGCACCCTGGTAGTCGCCTCGGAATCCCTCCGGAGCCCTTCTTCATGCCCTGCAGCCCTCTGTTGGCCCTCCAGCCCCTTTAGCAGCCCTCTCTTCTGCTCTGGCCCCCTCCTTCCACCTTTTTGTTTCCCCTGCAGGCCTCTCTTGGCCCTCTGCACCCCTTAGCACCCCCCTTGTGCACTCGGGACTACTTTTTCAGCTTTCTTCTGTGCCCCAGAGCTGCGTTCTGGCCCTGCACACCCTGCTCAACCTCTCTTGTCCCCGCAGACCACCACCGCTGCTCTTCCTTGCTTCCCTGTTTTTCCTTTGTGGCCCATCTAGTGCCCCTAGGACCCCTCTAGTGTGTTCCCGACTCCTCTTTGGGCCTGCCTTGTTTCCCAGAGCTGTCTCTTGGACCTCTCGCCCCCTTAGAACCTCTCTAGTCTGCTCTGAAACATTCCAGATCTCTTCGCTGTTTCCCAGAGTGATTTTTTGGCCATGTAGACTCCTTAGCACCCTGGTAGTCCCCTCAGGATCCCTCCGGAGCCCTTCTTCATGCCCTGCAGCCCTCTGTTGGCCCTCCAGCCCCTTTAGCAGCCCTCTCTTCTGCTCTGGCCCCCTCCTTCGGCCTTTTAGTTTCCACCCACAGGCCTCTCTTGGCCCTCCAGACCCTTTAGGACCCTTCCAGTGCACTCTGGACCATCTTTCAGCCTTCTTTGTGCCCCAGAGCTGTCCTCTGGCCCCGCAGCCCACTTCGGAACCCTCTGGTCTCCTCAGAAGCCCTCCAGATGTCTTCCTTGTTCCCCAGAGTCATGTTTTGGCCATGTAGACAGCTAAGCACTCCCCCTAGTGCGCTCTGGACTACTCTTTCAGTCTTCCTGCTGCCCCAGAGCTGTATCTCGGCCCTCTAGACCCCTTCGGTCCTCCCTTGTTCCCCCAGAACCCCTCCGGAGACCTTGGTTGTGCCCCAGAGCTGGCTTCTGGCCCTGCACACCCTGCACAACCTCTCTTGTCCCCGCAGACCACCACCGCTGCTCTTCCTTGCTTCCCTGTTTTTCCTTTGTGGCCCATCTAGTGCCCCTGGGATCCCTCTAGTGTGTTCCCGACTCCTCTTTGGGCCTTCCTTGTTTCCCAGAGCTGTCTCTTGGACCTCTCGCCCCCTTAGAACCTCTCTAGTCTGCTCTGAAACATTCCAGATTTCTTCGCTGTTTCCCAGAGTGATTTTTTGGCCATGTAGACTCCTTAGCACCCTGGTAGTCGCCTCGGAATCCCTCCGGAGCCCTTCTTCATGCCCTGCAGCCCTCTGTTGGCCCTCCAGCCCCTTTAGCAGCCCTCTCTTCTGCTCTGGCCCCCTCCTTCGGCCTTTTAGTTTCCACCCACAGGCCTCTCTTGGCCCTCTGCACCCCTTAGCACCCCCCTTGTGCACTCGGGACTACTTTTTCAGCTTTCTTCCGTGCCCCAGGGCTGTGTTCTGGCCCTGCACACCCTGCACAACCTCTCTTGTCCCCGCAGACCACCACCGCTGCTCTTCCTTGCTTCCCTGTTTTTCCTTTGTGGCCCATCTAGTGCCCCTAGGACCCCTCTAGTGTGTTCCCGACTCCTCTTTGGGCCTTCCTTGTTTCCCAGAGCTGTCTCTTGGACCTCTCGCCCCCTTAGAACCTCTCTAGTCTGCTCTGAAACATTCCAGATTTCTTCGCTGTTTCCCAGAGTGATTTTTTGGCCGTGTAGACTCCTTAGCACTCTGGTAGTCCCCTTGGAATCCCTGTGGAGCCCTTCTTCATGCCCTGCAGCCCTCTGTTGGCCCTCCAGCCCCTTTAGCAGCCCTCTCTTCTGCTCTGGCCCCCTCCTTCGGCCTTTCAGTTTCCACCCACAGGCCTCTCTTGGCCCTCCAGACCCTTTAGGACCCTTCCAGTGCACTCTGGACCATCTTTCAGCCTTCTTTGTGCCCCAGAGCTGTCCTCTGGCCCCGCAGCCCACTTCGGAACCCTCTGGTCTCCTCAGAAGCCCTCCAGATGTCTTCCTTGTTCCCCAGAGTCATGTTTTGGCCATGTGGACAGCTAAGCACTCCCCCTAGTGCGCTCTGGACTACTCTTTCAGTCTTGCTGCTGCCCCAGAGCTGTATCTCGGCCCTCTAGACCCCTTCGGTCCTCCCTTGTTCCCCCAGAACCCCTCCGGAGACCTTGGTTGTGCCCCAGAGCTGTCTTCTGGCCCTGCACACCCTGCACAACCTCTCTTGTCCCCGCAGATCACCACCGCTGGTCTTCCTTGCTTCCCTGTTTTTCCTTTGTGGCCCATCTAGTGCCCCTAGGACCCCTCTAGTGTGTTCCCGACTCCTCTTTGGGCCTTCCTTGTTTCCCAGAGCTGTCTCTTGGACCTCTCGCCCCCTTAGAACCTCTCTAGTCTGCTCTGAAACATTCCAGATCTCTTCGCTGTTTCCCAGAGTGATTTTTTGGCCATGTAGACTCCTTAGCACCCTGGTAGTCCCCTCAGGATCCCTCCGGAGCCCTTCTTCATGCCCTGCAGCCCTCTGTTGGCCCTCCAGCCCCTTTAGCAGCCCTCTCTTCTGCTCTGGCCCCCTCCTTCGGCCTTTTAGTTTCCACCCACAGGCCTCTCTTGGCCCTCTGCACCCCTTTAGGACCCTTCCAGTGCACTCTGGACCATCTTTCAGCCTTCTTTGTGCCCCAGAGCTGTCCTCTGGCCCCGCAGCCCACTTCGGAACCCTCTGGTCTCCTCAGAAGCCCTCCAGATGTCTTCCTTGTTCCCCAGAGTCATGTTTTGGCCATGTGGACAGCTAAGCACTCCCCCTAGTGCGCTCTGGACTACTCTTTCAGTCTTCCTGCTGCCCCAGAGCTGTATCTCGGCCCTCTAGACCCCTTGGGAACTCCATTGTTTCCCCAGAACCCCTCCGGAGACCTTGGTTGTGCCCCAGAGCTGGCTTCTGGCCCTGCACACCCTGCACAACCTCTCTTGTCCCCGCAGACCACCACCGCTGCTCTTCCTTGCTTCCCTGTTTTTCCTTTGTGGCCCATCTAGTGCCCCTGGGATCCCTCTAGTGTGTTCCCGACTCCTCTTTGGGCCTTCCTTGTTTCCCAGAGCTGTCTCTTGGACCTCTCGCCCCCTTAGAACCTCTCTAGTCTGCTCTGAAACATTCCAGATTTCTTCGCTGTTTCCCAGAGTGATTTTTTGGCCATGTAGACTCCTTAGCACCCTGGTAGTCGCCTCGGAATCCCTCCGGAGCCCTTCTTCATGCCCTGCAGCCCTCTGTTGGCCCTCCAGCCCCTTTAGCAGCCCTCTCTTCTGCTCTGGCCCCCTCCTTCGGCCTTTTAGTTTCCACCCACAGGCCTCTCTTGGCCCTCTGCACCCCTTAGCACCCCCCTTGTGCACTCGGCACTACTTTTTCAGCTTTCTTCCGTGCCCCAGGGCTGTGTTCTGGCCCTGCACACCCTGCACAACCTCTCTTGTCCCCGCAGACCACCACCGCTGCTCTTCCTTGCTTCCCTGTTTTTCCTTTGTGGCCCATCTAGTGCCCCTAGGACCCCTCTAGTGTGTTCCCGACTCCTCTTTGGGCCTTCCTTGTTTCCCAGAGCTGTCTCTTGGACCTCTCGCCCCCTTAGAACCTCTCTAGTCTGCTCTGAAACATTCCAGATTTCTTCGCTGTTTCCCAGAGTGATTTTTTGGCCATGTAGACTCCTTAGCACCCTGGCAGTCCCCTCAGGATCCCTCCGGAGCCCTTCTTCATGCCCTGCAGCCCTCTGTTGGCCCTCCAGCCCCTTTAGCAGCCCTCTCTTCTGCTCTGGCCCCCTCCTTCGGCCTTTTAGTTTCCACCCACAGGCCTCTCTTGGCCCTCTGCACCCCTTAGCACCCCCCTTGTGCACTCGGCACTACTTTTTCAGCTTTCTTCTGTGCCCCAGAGCTGCGTTCTGGCCCTGCACACCCTGCACAACCTCTCTTGTCCCCGCAGACCACCACCGCTGCTCTTCCTTGCTGCCCGCTTTTTACTTCGTGGCCCATCTAGTGCCCCTGGGACCCCTCTACTGTGTTCCCGACTCCTCTTTGGGCCTTCCTTGTTTCCCAGAGCTGTCTCTTGGACCTCTCGCCCCCTTAGAACCTCTCTAGTCTGCTCTGAAACATTCCAGATCTCTTCGCTGTTTCCCAGAGTGATTTTTTGGCCATGTAGACTCCTTAGCACCCTGGTAGTCGCCTCAGAATCCCTCCGGAGCCCTTCTTCATGCCCTGCAGCCCTCTGTTGGCCCTCCAGCCCCTTTAGCAGCCCTCTCTTCTGCTCTGGCCCCCTCCTTCGGCCTTTTAGTTTCCACCCACAGGCCTCTCTTGGCCCTCTGCACCCCTTAGCACCCCCCTTGTGCACTCGGGACTACTTTTTCAGCTTTCTTCCGTGTCGCAGAGCTGTCTTCTGGCCCTGCACACCCTGCACAACCTCTCTTGTCCCCTCACACCACCTCTGCAGGTCTTCCTTGCTCTCCGCTTTTTACTTCGTGGCCCATCTAGTGCCCCTGGGACCCCTCTACTGTGTTCCCGACTCCTCTTTGGGCCTTCCTTGTTTCCCAGAGCTGTCTCTTGGACCTCTCGCCCCCTTAGAACCTCTCTAGTCTGCTCTGAAACATTCCAGATCTCTTCGCTGTTTCCCAGAGTGATTTTTTGGCCATGTAGACTCCTTAGCACCCTGGTAGTCGCCTCAGAATCCCTCCGGAGCCCTTCTTCATGCCCTGCAGCCCTCTGTTGGCCCTCCAGCCCCTTTAGCAGCCCTCTCTTCTGCTCTGGCCCCCTCCTTCGGCCTTTCAGTTTCCACCCACAGGCCTCTCTTGGCCCTCCAGACCCTTTAGGACCCTTCCAGTGCACTCTGGACCATCTTTCAGCCTTCTTTGTGCCCCAGAGCTGTCCTCTGGCCCCGCAGCCCACTTCGGAACCCTCTGGTCTCCTCAGAAGCCCTCCAGATGTCTTCCTTGTTCCCCAGAGTCATGTTTTGGCCATGTAGACAGCTAAGCACTCCCCCTAGTGCGCTCTGGACTACTCTTTCAGTCTTCCTGCTGCCCCAGAGCTGTATCTTGGCCCACTAGACCCCTTCGGTCCTCCCTTGTTGCCCCAGAACCCCTCCGGAGACCTTGGTTGTGCCCCAGAGCTGTCTTCTGGCCCTGCACACCCTGCACAACCTCTCTTGTCCCCGCAGACCACCACCGCTGCTCTTCCTTGCGTCCCTGTTTTTCCTTTGTGGCCCATCTAGTGCCCCTAGGACCCCTCTAGTGTGTTCCCGACTCCTCTTTGGGCCTTCCTTGTTTCCCAGAGCTGTCTCTTGGACCTCTCGCCCCCTTAGAACCTCTCTAGTCTGCTCTGAAACATTCCAGATTTCTTCGCTGTTTCCCAGAGTGATTTTTTGGCCATGTAGACTCCTTAGCACCCTGGTAGTCGCCTCAGAATCCCTGTGGAGCCCTTCTTCATGCCCTGCAGCCCTCTGTTGGCCCTCCAGCCCCTTTAGCAGCCCTCTCTTCTGCTCTGGCCCCCTCCTTCCACCTTTTTGTTTCCCCTGCAGGCCTCTCTTGGCCCTCTGCACCCCTTAGCACCCCCCTTGTGCACTCGGCACTACTTTTTCAGCTTTCTTCTGTGCCCCAGAGCTGCGTTCTGGCCCTGCACACCCTGCACAACCTCTCTTGTCACCGCAGACCACCACCGCTGCTCTTCCTTGCTGCCCGCTTTATACTTTTTGGCCCATCTAGTGCCCCTGGGACCCCTCTAGTGTGTTCCTGACTCCTCTTTGGGTCTTCCTTGTTTCCCAGAGCTGTCTCTTGGACCTCTCGCCCCCTTAGAACCTCTCTAGTCTGCTCTGAAACATTCCAGATCTCTTCGCTGTTTCCCAGAGTGATTTTTTGGCCATGTAGACTCCTTAGCACCCTTGTAGTCACCTCAGAATCCCTCCGGAGCCCTTCTTCATGCCCTGCAGCCCTCTGTTGGCCCTCCAGCCCCTTTAGCAGCCCTCTCTTCTGCTCTGGCCCCCTCCTTCGGCCTTTCAGTTTCCACCCACAGGCCTCTCTTGGCCCTCCAGACCCTTTAGGACCCTTCCAGTGCACTCTGGACCATCTTTCAGCCTTCTTTGTGCCCCAGAGCTGTCCTCTGGCCCCGCAGCCCACTTCGGAACCCTCTGGTCTCCTCAGAAGCCCTCCAGATGTCTTCCTTGTTCCCCAGAGTCATGTTTTGGCCATGTAGACAGCTAAGCACTCCCCCTAGTGCGCTCTGGACTACTCTTTCAGTCTTCCTGCTGCCCCAGAGCTGTATCTTGGCCCTCTAGACCCCTTCGGTCCTCCCTTGTTGCCCCAGAACCCCTCCGGAGACCTTGGTTGTGCCCCAGAGCTGTCTTCTGGCCCTGCACACCCTGCACAACCTCTCTTGTCCCCGCAGACCACCACCGCTGCTCTTCCTTGCGTCCCTGTTTTTCCTTTGTGGCCCATCTAGTGCCCCTAGGACCCCTCTAGTGTGTTCCCGACTCCTCTTTGGGCCTTCCTTGTTTCCCAGAGCTGTCTCTTGGACCTCTCGCCCCCTTAGAACCTCTCTAGTCTGCTCTGAAACATTCCAGATTTCTTCGCTGTTTCCCAGAGTGATTTTTTGGCCGTGTAGACTCCTTAGCACCCTGGTAGTCGCCTCAGAATCCCTGTGGAGCCCTTCTTCATGCCCTGCAGCCCTCTGTTGGCCCTCCAGCCCCTTTAGCAGCCCTCTCTTCTGCTCTGGCCCCCTCCTTCCACCTTTTTGTTTCCCCTGCAGGCCTCTCTTGGCCCTCTGCACCCCTTAGCACCCCCCTTGTGCACTCGGGACTACTTTTTCAGCTTTCTTCTGTGCCCCAGAGCTGCGTTCTGGCCCTGCACACCCTGCACAACCTCTCTTGTCACCGCAGACCACCACCGCTGCTCTTCCTTGCTGCCCGCTTTATACTTTTTGGCCCATCTAGTGCCCCTGGGACCCCTCTAGTGTGTTCCTGACTCCTCTTTGGGTCTTCCTTGTTTCCCAGAGCTGTCTCTTGGACCTCTCGCCCCCTTAGAACCTCTCTAGTCTGCTCTGAAACATTCCAGATCTCTTCGCTGTTTCCCAGAGTGATTTTTTGGCCATGTAGACTCCTTAGCACCCTGGTAGTCCCCTCAGGATCCCTCCGGAGCCCTTCTTCATGCCCTGCAGCCCTCTGTTGGCCCTCCAGCCCCTTTAGCAGCCCTCTCTTCTGCTCTGGCCCCCTCCTTCGGCCTTTCAGTTTCCACCCACAGGCCTCTCTTGGCCCTCTGCACCCCTTTAGGACCCTTCCAGTGCACTCTGGACCATCTTTCAGCCTTCTTTGTGCCCCAGAGCTGTCCTCTGGCCCCGCAGCCCACTTCGGAACCCTCTGGTCTCCTCAGAAGCCCTCCAGATGTCTTCCTTGTTCCCCAGAGTCATGTTTTGGCCATGTAGACAGCTAAGCACTCCCCCTAGTGCGCTCTGGACTACTCTTTCAGTCTTCCTGCTGCCCCAGAGCTGTATCTCGGCCCTCTAGACCCCTTCGGTCCTCCCTTGTTCCCCCAGAACCCCTCCGGAGACCTTGGTTGTGCCCCAGAGCTGGCTTCTGGCCCTGCACACCCTGCACAACCTCTCTTGTCCCCGCAGACCACCACTGCTGCTCTTCCTTGCGTCCCTGTTTTTCCTTTGTGGCCCATCTAGTGCCCCTGGGATCCCTCTAGTGTGTTCCCGACTCCTCTTTGGGCCTTCCTTGTTTCCCAGAGCTGTCTCTTGGACCTCTCGCCCCCTTAGAACCTCTCTAGTCTGCTCTGAAACATTCCAGATTTCTTCGCTGTTTCCCAGAGTGATTTTTTGGCCATGTAGACTCCTTAGCACCCTGGTAGTCGCCTCGGAATCCCTCCGGAGCCCTTCTTCATGCCCTGCAGCCCTCTGTTGGCCCTCCAGCCCCTTTAGCAGCCCTCTCTTCTGCTCTGGCCCCCTCCTTCGGCCTTTTAGTTTCCACCCACAGGCCTCTCTTGGCCCTCTGCACCCCTTAGCACCCCCCTTGTGCACTCGGGACTACTTTTTCAGCTTTCTTCCGTGCCCCAGGGATGTGTTCTGGCCCTGCACACCCTGCACAACCTCTCTTGTCCCCTCACACCACCTCTGCAGGTCTTCCTTGCTCTCCGCTTTTTACTTTTTGGCCCATCTAGTGCCCCTAGGACCCCTCTAGTGTGTTCCCGACTCCTCTTTGGGCCTTCCTTGTTTCCCAGAGCTGTCTCTTGGACCTCTCGCCCCCTTAGAACCTCTCTAGTCTGCTCTGAAACATTCCAGATTTCTTCGCTGTTTCCCAGAGTGATTTTTTGGCCATGTAGACTCCTTAGCACCCTGGCAGTCCCCTCAGGATCCCTGTGGAGCCCTTCTTCATGCCCTGCAGCCCTCTGTTGGCCCTGCAGCCCCTTTAGCAGCCCTCTCTTCTGCTCTGGCCCCCTCCTTCGGCCTTTTAGTTTCCACCCACAGGCCTCTCTTGGCCCTCTGCACCCCTTAGCACCCCCCTTGTGCACTCGGGACTACTTTTTCAGCTTTCTTCCGTGTCGCAGAGCTGTCTTCTGGCCCTGCACACCCTGCACAACCTCTCTTGTCCCCGCAGACCACCACCGCTGCTCTTCCTTGCTTCCCTGTTTTTCCTTTGTGGCCCATCTAGTGCCCCTGGGATCCCTCTAGTGTGTTCCCGACTCCTCTTTGGGCCTTCCTTGTTTCCCAGAGCTGTCTCTTGGACCTCTCGCCCCCTTAGAACCTCTCTAGTCTGCTCTGAAACATTCCAGATTTCTTCCCTGTTTCCCAGAGTGATTTTTTGGCCATGTAGACTCCTTAGCACCCTGGTAGTCGCCTCAGAATCCCTGTGGAGCCCTTCTTCATGCCCTGCAGCCCTCTGTTGGCCCTCCAGCCCCTTTAGCAGCCCTCTCTTCTGCTCTGGCCCCCTCCTTCCACCTTTTTCTTTCCCCTGCAGGCCTCTCTTGGCCCTCTGCACCCCTTAGCACCCCCCTTGTGCACTCGGCACTACTTTTTCAGCTTTCTTCTGTGCCCCAGAGCTGCGTTCTGGCCCTGCACACCCTGCACAACCTCTCTTGTCACCGCAGACCACCACCGCTGCTCTTCCTTGCTTCCCTGTTTTTCCTTTGTGGCCCATCTAGTGCCCCTAGGACCCCTCTAGTGTGTTCCCGACTCCTCTTTGGGCCTTCCTTGTTTCCCAGAGCTGTCTCTTGGACCTCTCGCCCCCTTAGAACCTCTCTAGTCTGCTCTGAAACATTCCAGATCTCTTCGCTGTTTCCCAGAGTGATTTTTTGGCCATGTAGACTCCTTAGCACCCTGGTAGTCGCCTCAGAATCCCTGTGGAGCCCTTCTTCATGCCCTGCAGCCCTCTGTTGGCCCTCCAGCCCCTTTAGCAGCCCTCTCTTCTGCTCTGGCCCCCTCCTTCGGCCTTTCAGTTTCCACCCACAGGCCTCTCTTGGCCCTCCAGACCCTTTAGGACCCTTCCAGTGCACTCTGGACCATCTTTCAGCCTTCTTTGTGCCCCAGAGCTGTCCTCTGGCCCCGCAGCCCACTTCGGAACCCTCTGGTCTCCTCAGAAGCCCTCCAGATGTCTTCCTTGTTCCCCAGAGTCATGTTTTGGCCATGTAGACAGCTAAGCACTCCCCCTAGTGCGCTCTGGACTACTCTTTCAGTCTTCCTGCTGCCCTAGAGCTGTATCTCGGCCCTCTAGACCCCTTCGGTCCTCCCTTGTTCCCCCAGAACCCCTCCGGAGACCTTGGTTGTGCCCCAGAGCTGGCTTCTGGCCCTGCACACCCTGCACAACCTCTCTTGTCCCCGCAGACCACCACTGCTGCTCTTCCTTGCTGCCCGCTTTTTACTTCGTGGCCCATCTAGTGCCCCTGGGACCCCTCTAGTGTGTTCCCGACTCCTCTTTGGGCCTTCCTTGTTTCCCAGAGCTGTCTCTTGGACCTCTCGCCCCCTTAGAACCTCTCTAGTCTGCTCTGAAACATTCCAGATTTCTTCGCTGTTTCCCAGAGTGATTTTTTGGCCATGTAGACTCCTTAGCACCCTGGCAGTCCCCTCAGGATCCCTGTGGAGCCCTTCTTCATGCCCTGCAGCCCTCTGTTGGCCCTCCAGCCCCTTTAGCAGCCCTCTCTTCTGCTCTTGCCCCCTCCTTCGGCCTTTTAGTTTCCACCCACAGGCCTCTCTTGGCCCTCTGCACCCCTTAGCACCCCCCTTGTGCACTCGGGACTACTTTTTCAGCTTTCTTCCGTGCCCCAGGGCTGTCTTCTGGCCCTGCACACCCTGCACAACCTCTCTTGTCCCCGCAGACCACCACCGCTGCTCTTCCTTGCGTCCCTGTTTTTCCTTTGTGGCCCATCTAGTGCCCCTGGGATCCCTCTAGTGTGTTCCCGACTCCTCTTTGGGCCTTCCTTGTTTCCCAGAGCTGTCTCTTGGACTTCTCGCCCCCTTAGAACCTCTCTAGTCTGCTCTGAAACATTCCAGATCTCTTCGCTGTTTCCCAGAGTGATTTTTTGGCCATGTAGACTCCTTAGCACCCTGGTAGTCGCCTCAGAATCCCTCCGGAGCCCTTCTTCATGCCCTGCAGCCCTCTGTTGGCCCTCCAGCCCCTTTAGCAGCCCTCTCTTCTGCTCTGGCCCCCTCCTTCGGCCTTTCAGTTTCCACCCACAGGCCTCTCTTGGCCCTCCAGACCCTTTAGGACCCTTCCAGTGCACTCTGGACCATCTTTCAGCCTTCTTTGTGCCCCAGAGCTGTCCTCTGGCCCCGCAGCCCACTTCGGAACCCTCTGGTCTCCTCAGAAGCCCTCCAGATGTCTTCCTTGTTCCCCAGAGTCATGTTTTGGCCATGTAGACAGCTAAGCACTCCCCCTAGTGCGCTCTGGACTACTCTTTCAGTCTTCCTGCTGCCCCAGAGCTGTATCTCGGCCCTCTAGACCCCTTCGGTCCTCCCTTGTTCCCCCAGAACCCCTCCGGAGACCTTGGTTGTGCCCCAGAGCTGGCTTCTGGCCCTGCACACCCTGCACAACCTCTCTTGTCCCCGCAGACCACCACCGCTGCTCTTCCTTGCTTCCCTGTTTTTCCTTTGTGGCCCATCTAGTGCCCCTGGGATCCCTCTAGTGTGTTCCCGACTCCTCTTTGGGCCTTCCTTGTTTCCCAGAGCTGTCTCTTGGACCTCTCGCCCCCTTAGAACCTCTCTAGTCTGCTCTGAAACATTCCAGATTTCTTCGCTGTTTCCCAGAGTGATTTTTTGGCCATGTAGACTCCTTAGCACCCTGGTAGTCGCCTCGGAATCCCTCCGGAGCCCTTCTTCATGCCCTGCAGCCCTCTGTTGGCCCTCCAGCCCCTTTAGCAGCCCTCTCTTCTGCTCTGGCCCCCTCCTTCGGCCTTTTAGTTTCCACCCACAGGCCTCTCTTGGCCCTCTGCACCCCTTAGCACCCCCCTTGTGCACTCGGGACTACTTTTTCAGCTTTCTTCCGTGCCCCAGGGCTGTCTTCTGGCCCTGCACACCCTGCACAACTTCTCTTGTCCCCGCAGACCACCACCGCTGCTCTTCCTTGCTTCCCTGTTTTTCCTTTGTGGCCCATCTAGTGCCCCTAGGACCCCTCTAGTGTGTTCCCGACTCCTCTTTGGGCCTTCCTTGTTTCCCAGAGCTGTCTCTTGGACCTCTCGCCCCCTTAGAACCTCTCTAGTCTGCTCTGAAACATTCCAGATCTCTTCGCTGTTTCCCAGAGTGATTTTTTGGCCATGTAGACTCCTTAGCACCCTGGTAGTCGCCTCGGAATCCCTCCGGAGCCCTTCTTCATGCCCTGCAGCCCTCTGTTGGCCCTCCAGCCCCTTTAGCAGCCCTCTCTTCTGCTCTGGCCCCCTCCTTCGGCCTTTTAGTTTCCACCCACAGGCCTCTCTTGGCCCTCTGCACCCCTTAGCACCCCCCTTGTGCACTCGGGACTACTTTTTCAGCTTTCTTCCGTGTCGCAGAGCTGTCTTCTGGCCCTGCACACCCTGCACAACCTCTCTTGTCCCCTCACACCACCTCTGCAGGTCTTCCTTGCTCTCCGCTTTTTACTTTTTGGCCCATCTAGTGCCCCTAGGACCCCTCTAGTGTGTTCCCGACTCCTCTTTGGGCCTTCCTTGTTTCCCAGAGCTGTCTCTTGGACCTCTCGCCCCCTTAGAACCTCTCTAGTCTGCTCTGAAACATTCCAGATTTCTTCGCTGTTTCCCAGAGTGATTTTTTGGCCATGTAGACTCCTTAGCACCCTGGCAGTCCCCTCAGGATCCCTGTGGAGCCCTTCTTCATGCCCTGCAGCCCTCTGTTGGCCCTCCAGCCCCTTTAGCAGCCCTCTCTTCTGCTCTGGCCCCCTCCTTCGGCCTTTTAGTTTCCACCCACAGGCCTCTCTTGGCCCTCTGCACCCCTTAGCACCCCCCTTGTGCACTCGGGACTACTTTTTCAGCTTTCTTCTGTGCCCCAGGGCTGTCTTCTGGCCCTGCACACCCTGCACAACCTCTCTTGTCACCGCAGACCACCACCGCTGCTCTTCCTTGCTTCCCTGTTTTTCCTTTGTGGCCCATCTAGTGCCCCTGGGATCCCTCTAGTGTGTTCCCGACTCCTCTTTGGGCCTTCCTTGTTTCCCAGAGCTGTCTCTTGGACCTCTCGCCCCCTTAGAACCTCTCTAGTCTGCTCTGAAACATTCCAGATTTCTTCGCTGTTTCCCAGAGTGATTTTTTGGCCATGTAGACTCCTTAGCACCCTGGCAGTCCCCTCAGGATCCCTGTGGAGCCCTTCTTCATGCCCTGCAGCCCTCTGTTGGCCCTGCAGCCCCTTTAGCAGCCCTCTCTTCTGCTCTGGCCCCCTCCTTCGACCTTTTTGTTTCCCCTGCAGGCCTCTCTTGGCCCTCTGCACACCTTAGCACCCCCCTTGTGCACTCGGGACTACTTTTTCAGCTTTCTTCCGTGCCCCAGGGCTGTCTTCTGGCCCTGCACACCCTGCACAACCTCTCTTGTCCCCGCAGACCACCACCGCTGCTCTTCCTTGCTTCCCTGTTTTTCCTTTGTGGCCCATCTAGTGCCCCTGGGATCCCTCTAGTGTGTTCCCGACTCCTCTTTGGGCCTTCCTTGTTTCCCAGAGCTGTCTCTTGGACCTCTCGCCCCCTTAGAACCTCTCTAGTCTGCTCTGAAACATTCCAGATTTCTTCGCTGTTTCCCAGAGTGATTTTTTGGCCATGTAGACTCCTTAGCACCCTGGTAGTCGCCTCAGAATCCCTCCGGAGCCCTTCTTCATGCCCTGCAGCCCTCTGTTGGTCCTCCAGCCCCTTTAGCAGCCCTCTCTTCTGCTCTGGCCCCCTCCTTCGGCCTTTTAGTTTCCACCCACAGGCCTCTCTTGGCCCTCCAGACCCTTTAGGACCCTTCCAGTGCACTCTGGACCATCTTTCAGCCTTCTTTGTGCCCCAGAGCTGTCCTCTGGCCCCGCAGCCCACTTCGGAACCCTCTGGTCTCCTCAGAAGCCCTCCAGATGTCTTCCTTGTTCCCCAGAGTCATGTTTTGGCCATGTGGACAGCTAAGCACTCCCCCTAGTGCGCTCTGGACTACTCTTTCAGTCTTCCTGCTGCCCTAGAGCTGTATCTCGGCCCTCTAGACCCCTTCGGTCCTCCCTTGTTCCCCCAGAACCCCTCCGGAGACCTTGGTTGTGCCCCAGAGCTGGCTTCTGGCCCTGCACACCCTGCACAACCTCTCTTGTCCCCGCAGACCACCACTGCTGCTCTTCCTTGCTGCCCGCTTTTTCCTTTGTGGCCCATCTAGTGCCCCTGGGACCCCTCTAGTGTGTTCCCGACTCCTCTTTGGGCCTTCCTTGTTTCCCAGAGCTGTCTCTTGGACCTCTCGCCCCCTTAGAACCTCTCTAGTCTGCTCTGAAACATTCCAGATTTCTTCGCTGTTTCCCAGAGTGATTTTTTGGCCATGTAGACTCCTTAGCACCCTGGTAGTCGCCTCGGAATCCCTCCGGAGCCCTTCTTCATGCCCTGCAGCCCTCTGTTGGCCCTCCAGCCCCTTTAGCAGCCCTCTCTTCTGCTCTGGCCCCCTCCTTCGGCCTTTTAGTTTCCACCCACAGGCCTCTCTTGGCCCTCTGCACCCCTTAGCACCCCCCTTGTGCACTCGGGACTACTTTTTCAGCTTTCTTCCGTGCCCCAGGGCTGTGTTCTGGCCCTGCACACCCTGCACAACCTCTCTTGTCCCCGCAGACCACCACCGCTGCTCTTCCTTGCTTCCCTGTTTTTCCTTTGTGGCCCATCTAGTGCCCCTAGGACCCCTCTAGTGTGTTCCCGACTCTTCTTTGGGCCTTCCTTGTTTCCCAGAGCTGTCTCTTGGACCTCTCGCCCCCTTAGAACCTCTCTAGTCTGCTCTGAAACATTCCAGATTTCTTCGCTGTTTCCCAGAGTGATTTTTTGGCCATGTAGACTCCTTAGCACCCTGGTAGTCGCCTCAGAATCCCTCCGGAGCCCTTCTTCATGCCCTGCAGCCCTCTGTTGGTCCTCCAGCCCCTTTAGCAGCCCTCTCTTCTGCTCTGGCCCCCTCCTTCGGCCTTTCAGTTTCCACCCACAGGCCTCTCTTGGTCCTCCAGACCCTTTAGGACCCTTCCAGTGCACTCTGGACCATCTTTCAGCCTTCTTTGTGCCCCAGAGCTGTCCTCTGGCCCCGCAGCCCACTTCGGAACCCTCTGGTCTCCTCAGAAGCCCTCCAGATATCTTCCTTGTTCCCCAGAGTCATGTTTTGGCCATGTGGACAGCTAAGCACTCCCCCTAGTGCGCTCTGGACTACTCTTTCAGTCTTCCTGCTGCCCCAGAGCTGTATCTTGGCCCTCTAGACCCCTTCGGTCCTCCCTTGTTGCCCCAGAACCCCTCCGGAGACCTTGGTTGTGCCCCAGAGCTGTCTTCTGGCCCTGCACACCCTGCACAACCTCTCTTGTCCCCGCAGACCACCACCGCTGCTCTTCCTTGCTGCCCGCTTTTTACTTCGTGGCCCATCTAGTGCCCCTGGGATCCCTCTAGTGTGTTCCCGACTCCTCTTTGGGCCTTCCTTGTTTCCCAGAGCTGTCTCTTGGACCTCTCGCCCCCTTAGAACCTCTCTAGTCTGCTCTGAAACATTCCAGATTTCTTCGCTGTTTCCCAGAGTGATTTTTTGGCCATGTAGACTCCTTAGCACCCTGGTAGTCGCCTCGGAATCCCTCCGGAGCCCTTCTTCATGCCCTGCAGCCCTCTGTTGGCCCTCCAGCCCCTTTAGCAGCCCTCTCTTCTGCTCTGGCCCCCTCCTTCGGCCTTTTAGTTTCCACCCACAGGCCTCTCTTGGCCCTCTGCACCCCTTAGCACCCCCCTTGTGCACTCGGGACTACTTTTTCAGCTTTCTTCCGTGCCCCAGGGCTGTCTTCTGGCCCTGCACACCCTGCACAACCTCTCTTGTCCCCGCAGACCACCACCGCTGCTCTTCCTTGCTTCCCTGTTTTTCCTTTGTGGCCCATCTAGTGCCCCTGGGATCCCTCTAGTGTGTTCCCGACTCCTCTTTGGGCCTTCCTTGTTTCCCAGAGCTGTCTCTTGGACTTCTCGCCCCCTTAGAACCTCTCTAGTCTGCTCTGAAACATTCCAGATTTCTTCGCTGTTTCCCAGAGTGATTTTTTGGCCATGTAGACTCCTTAGCACCCTGGTAGTCGCCTCAGAATCCCTCCGGAGCCCTTCTTCATGCCCTGCAGCCCTCTGTTGGCCCTCCAGCCCCTTTAGCAGCCCTCTCTTCTGCTCTGGCCCCCTCCTTTGGCCTTTCAGTTTCCACCCACAGGCCTCTCTTGGCCCTCCAGACCCTTTAGGACCCTTCCAGTGCACTCTGGACCATCTTTCAGCCTTCTTTGTGCCCCAGAGCTGTCCTCTGGCCCCGCAGCCCACTTCGGAACCCTCTGGTCTCCTCAGAAGCCCTCCAGATGTCTTCCTTGTTCCCCAGAGTCATGTTTTGGCCATGTAGACAGCTAAGCACTCCCCCTAGTGCGCTCTGGACTACTCTTTCAGTCTTCCTGCTGCCCTAGAGCTGTATCTCGGCCCTCTAGACCCCTTCGGTCCTCCCTTGTTCCCCCAGAACCCCTCCGGAGACCTTGGTTGTGCCCCAGAGCTGGCTTCTGGCCCTGCACACCCTGCACAACCTCTCTTGTCCCCGCAGACCACCACTGCTGCTCTTCCTTGCTGCCCGCTTTTTACTTCGTGGCCCATCTAGTGCCCCTGGGACCCCTCTAGTGTGTTCCCGACTCCTCTTTGGGCCTTCCTTGTTTCCCAGAGCTGTCTCTTGGACCTCTCGCCCCCTTAGAACCTCTCTAGTCTGCTCTGAAACATTCCAGATCTCTTCGCTGTTTCCCAGAGTGATTTTTTGGCCATGTAGACTCCTTAGCACCCTGGTAGTTGCCTCGGAATCCCTCCGGAGCCCTTCTTCATGCCCTGCAGCCTTCTGTTGGCCCTCCAGCCCCTTTAGCAGCCCTCTCTTCTGCTCTGGCCCCCTCCTTCGGCCTTTTAGTTTCCACCCACAGGCCTCTCTTGGCCCTCTGCACCCCTTAGCACCCCCCTTGTGCACTCGGGACTACTTTTTCAGCTTTCTTCCGTGCCCCAGGGCTGTCTTCTGGCCCTGCACACCCTGCACAACTTCTCTTGTCCCTGCAGACCACCACCGCTGCTCTTCCTTGCTTCCCTGTTTTTCCTTTGTGGCCCATCTAGTGCCCCTAGGACCCCTCTAGTGTGTTCCCGACTCCTCTTTGGGCCTTCCTTGTTTCCCAGAGCTGTCTCTTGGACCTCTCGCCCCCTTAGAACCTCTCTAGTCTGCTCTGAAACATTCCAGATTTCTTCGCTGTTTCCCAGAGTGATTTTTTGGCCGTGTAGACTCCTTAGCACTCTGGTAGTCCCCTTGGAATCCCTGTGGAGCCCTTCTTCATGCCCTGCAGCCCTCTGTTGGCCCTCCAGCCCCTTTAGCAGCCCTCTCTTCTGCTCTGGCCCCCTCCTTCGGCCTTTTAGTTTCCACCCACAGGCCTCTCTTGGCCCTCCAGACCCTTTAGGACCCTTCCAGTGCACTCTGGACCATCTTTCAGCCTTCTTTGTGCCCCAGAGCTGTCCTCTGGCCCCGCAGCCCACTTCGGAACCCTCTGGTCTCCTCAGAAGCCCTCCAGATGTCTTCCTTGTTCCCCAGAGTCATGTTTTGGCCATGTGGACAGCTAAGCACTCCCCCTAGTGCGCTCTGGACTACTCTTTCAGTCTTCCTGCTGCCCCAGAGCTGTATCTCGGCCCTCTAGACCCCTTCGGTCCTCCCTTGTTCCCCCAGAACCCCTCCGGAGACCTTGGTTGTGCCCCAGAGCTGTCTTCTGGCCCTGCACACCCTGCACAACCTCTCTTGTCCCCGCAGACCACCACCGCTGCTCTTCCTTGCTGCCCGCTTTTTACTTCGTGGCCCATCTAGTGCCCCTGGGACCCCTCTAGTGTGTTCCCGACTCCTCTTTGGGCCTTCCTTGTTTCCCAGAGCTGTCTCTTGGACCTCTCGCCCCCTTAGAACCTCTCTAGTCTGCTCTGAAACATTCCAGATTTCTTCGCTGTTTCCCAGAGTGATTTTTTGGCCATGTAGACTCCTTAGCACCCTGGTAGTCGCCTCAGGATCCCTGTGGAGCCCTTCTTCATGCCCTGCAGCCCTCTGTTGGCCCTCCAGCCCCTTTAGCAGCCCTCTCTTCTGCTCTGGCCCCCTCCTTCCACCTTTTTGTTTCCCCTGCAGGCCTCTCTTGGCCCTCTGCACCCCTTAGCACCCCCCTTGTGCACTCGGGACTACTTTTTCAGCTTTCTTCTGTGCCCCAGAGCTGCGTTCTGGCCCTGCACACCCTGCACAACCTCTCTTGTCACCGCAGACCACCACCGCTGCTCTTCCTTGCTTCCCTGTTTTTCCTTTGTGGCCCATCTAGTGCCCCTAGGACCCCTCTAGTGTGTTCCCGACTCTTCTTTGGGCCTTCCTTGTTTCCCAGAGCTGTCTCTTGGACCTCTCGCCCCCTTAGAACCTCTCTAGTCTGCTCTGAAACATTCCAGATTTCTTCGCTGTTTCCCAGAGTGATTTTTTGGCCATGTAGACTCCTTAGCACCCTGGCAGTCCCCTCAGGATCCCTCCGGAGCCCTTCTTCATGCCCTGCAGCCCTCTGTTGGCCCTCCAGCCCCTTTAGCAGCCCTCTCTTCTGCTCTGGCCCCCTCCTTCCACCTTTTTGTTTCCCCTGCAGGCCTCTCTTGGCCCTCTGCACCCCTTAGCACCCCCCTTGTGCACTCGGGACTACTTTTTCAGCTTTCTTCTGTGCCCCAGAGCTGCGTTCTGGCCCTGCACACCCTGCACAACCTCTCTTGTCACCGCAGACCACCACCGCTGCTCTTCCTTGCTTCCCTGTTTTTCCTTTGTGGCCCATCTAGTGCCCCTAGGACCCCTCTAGTGTGTTCCCGACTCCTCTTTGGGCCTTCCTTGTTTCCCAGAGCTGTCTCTTGGACCTCTCGCCCCCTTAGAACCTCTCTAGTCTGCTCTGAAACATTCCAGATCTCTTCGCTGTTTCCCAGAGTGATTTTTTGGCCATGTAGACTCCTTAGCACCCTGGTAGTCGCCTCAGAATCCCTGTGGAGCCCTTCTTCATGCCCTGCAGCCCTCTGTTGGCCCTCCAGCCCCTTTAGCAGCCCTCTCTTCTGCTCTGGCTCCCTCCTTCGGCCTTTCAGTTTCCACCCACAGGCCTCTCTTGGCCCTCCAGACCCTTTAGGACCCTTCCAGTGCACTCTGGACCATCTTTCAGCCTTCTTTGTGCCCCAGAGCTGTCCTCTGGCCCCGCAGCCCACTTCGGAACCCTCTGGTCTCCTCAGAAGCCCTCCAGATGTCTTCCTTGTTCCCCAGAGTCATGTTTTGGCCATGTAGACAGCTAAGCACTCCCCCTAGTGCGCTCTGGACTACTCTTTCAGTCTTCCTGCTGCCCTAGAGCTGTATCTCGGCCCTCTAGACCCCTTCGGTCCTCCCTTGTTCCCCCAGAACCCCTCCGGAGACCTTGGTTGTGCCCCAGGGCTGTCTTCTGGCCCTGCACACCCTGCACAACCTCTCTTGTCACCGCAGACCACCACCGCTGCTCTTCCTTGCTTCCCTGTTTTTCCTTTGTGGCCCATCTAGTGCCCCTAGGACCCCTCTAGTGTGTTCCCGACTCCTCTTTGGGCCTTCCTTGTTTCCCAGAGCTGTCTCTTGGACCTCTCGCCCCCTTAGAACCTCTCTAGTCTGCTCTGAAACATTCCAGATTTCTTCGCTGTTTCCCAGAGTGATTTTTTGGCCATGTAGACTCCTTAGCACCCTGGTAGTCGCCTCGGAATCCCTCCGGAGCCCTTCTTCATGCCCTGCAGCCCTCTGTTGGCCCTCCAGCCCCTTTAGCAGCCCTCTCTTCTGCTCTGGCCCCCTCCTTCCACCTTTTTGTTTCCCCTGCAGGCCTCTCTTGGCCCTCTGCACCCCTTAGCACCCCCCTTGTGCACTCGGGACTACTTTTTCAGCTTTCTTCTGTGCCCCAGAGCTGCGTTCTGGCCCTGCACACCCTGCACAACCTCTCTTGTCCCCGCAGACCACCACCGCTGCTCTTCCTTGCTTCCCTGTTTTTCCTTTGTGGCCCATCTAGTGCCCCTAGGACCCCTCTAGTGTGTTCCCGACTCCTCTTTGGGCCTTCCTTGTTTCCCAGAGCTGTCTCTTGGACCTCTCGCCCCCTTAGAACCTCTCTAGTCTGCTCTGAAACATTCCAGTTTTCTTCGCTGTTTCCCAGAGTGATTTTTTGGCCATGTAGACTCCTTAGCACCCTGGTAGTCGCCTCAGAATCCCTCCGGAGCCCTTCTTCATGCCCTGCAGCCCTCTGTTGGCCCTCCAGCCCCTTTAGCAGCCCTCTCTTCTGCTCTGGCCCCCTCCTTCGGCCTTTCAGTTTCCACCCACAGGCCTCTCTTGGCCCTCCAGACCCTTTAGGACCCTTCCAGTGCACTCTGGACCATCTTTCAGCCTTCTTTGTGCCCCAGAGCTGTCCTCTGGCCCCGCAGCCCACTTCGGAACCCTCTGGTCTCCTCAGAAGCCCTCCAGATGTCTTCCTTGTTCCCCAGAGTCATGTTTTGGCCATGTAGACAGCTAAGCACTCCCCCTAGTGCGCTCTGGACTACTCTTTCAGTCTTCCTGCTGCCCTAGAGCTGTATCTCGGCCCTCTAGACCCCTTCGGTCCTCCCTTGTTCCCCCAGAACCCCTCCGGAGACCTTGGTTGTGCCCCAGAGCTGGCTTCTGGCCCTGCACACCCTGCACAACCTCTCTTGTCCCCGCAGACCACCACTGCTGCTCTTCCTTGCTGCCCGCTTTTTACTTCGTGGCCCATCTAGTGCCCCTGGGACCCCTCTAGTGTGTTCCCCACTCCTCTTTGGGCCTTCCTTGTTTCCCAGAGCTGTCTCTTGGACCTCTCGCCCCCTTAGAACCTCTCTAGTCTGCTCTGAAACATTCCAGATCTCTTCGCTGTTTCCCAGAGTGATTTTTTGGCCATGTAGACTCCTTAGCACCCTGGTAGTCGCCTCAGAATCCCTGTGGAGCCCTTCTTCATGCCCTGCAGCCCTCTGTTGGCCCTCCAGCCCCTTTAGCAGCCCTCTCTTCTGCTCTGGCCCCCTCCTTCCACCTTTTTGTTTCCCCTGCAGGCCTCTCTTGGCCCTCTGCACCCCTTAGCACCCCCCTTGTGCACTCGGGACTACTTTTTCAGCTTTCTTCTGTGCCCCAGAGCTGCGTTCTGGCCCTGCACACCCTGCACAACCTCTCTTGTCCCCGCAGACCACCACCGCTGCTCTTCCTTGCTTCCCTGTTTTTCCTTTGTGGCCCATCTAGTGCCCCTAGGACCCCTCTAGTGTGTTCCCGACTCCTCTTTGGGCCTTCCTTGTTTCCCAGAGCTGTCTCTTGGACCTCTCGCCCCCTTAGAACCTCTCTAGTCTGCTCTGAAACATTCCAGATTTCTTCGCTGTTTCCCAGAGTGATTTTTTGGCCATGTAGACTCCTTAGCACCCTGGTAGTCGCCTCAGAATCCCTGTGGAGCCCTTCTTCATGCCCTGCAGCCCTCTGTTGGCCCTCCAGCCCCTTTAGCAGCCCTCTCTTCTGCTCTGGCCCCCTCCTTCGACCTTTCAGTTTCCACCCACAGGCCTCTCTTGGCCCTCCAGACCCTTTAGGACCCTTCCAGTGCACTCTGGACCATCTTTCAGCCTTCTTTGTGCCCCAGAGCTGTCCTCTGGCCCCGCAGCCCACTTCGGAACCCTCTGGTCTCCTCAGAAGCCCTCCAGATGTCTTCCTTGTTCCCCAGAGTCATGTTTTGGCCATGTAGACAGCTAAGCACTCCCCCTAGTGCGCTCTGGACTACTCTTTCAGTCTTCCTGCTGCCCTAGAGCTGTATCTCGGCCCTCTAGACCCCTTCGGTCCTCCCTTGTTCCCCCAGAACCCCTCCGGAGACCTTGGTTGTGCCCCAGAGCTGGCTTCTGGCCCTGCACACCCTGCACAACCTCTCTTGTCCCCGCAGACCACCACTGCTGCTCTTCCTTGCTGCCCGCTTTTTACTTCGTGGCCCATCTAGTGCCCCTGGGACCCCTCTAGTGTGTTCCCGACTCCTCTTTGGGCCTTCCTTGTTTCCCAGAGCTGTCTCTTGGACCTCTCGCCCCCTTAGAACCTCTCTAGTCTGCTCTGAAACATTCCAGATCTCTTCGCTGTTTCCCAGAGTGATTTTTTGGCCATGTAGACTCCTTAGCACCCTGGTAGTTGCCTCGGAATCCCTCCGGAGCCCTTCTTCATGCCCTGCAGCCCTCTGTTGGCCCTCCAGCCCCTTTAGCAGCCCTCTCTTCTGCTCTGGCCCCCTCCTTCGGCCTTTTAGTTTCCACCCACAGGCCTCTCTTGGCCCTCTGCACCCCTTAGCACCCCCCTTGTGCACTCGGGACTACTTTTTCAGCTTTCTTCCGTGCCCCAGGGCTGTGTTCTGGCCCTGCACACCCTGCACAACCTCTCTTGTCCCCGCAGACCACCACCGCTGCTCTTCCTTGCTTCCCTGTTTTTCCTTTGTGGCCCATCTAGTGCCCCTAGGACCCCTCTAGTGTGTTCCCGACTCCTCTTTGGGCCTTCCTTGTTTCCCAGAGCTGTCTCTTGGACCTCTCGCCCCCTTAGAACCTCTCTAGTCTGCTCTGAAACATTCCAGATTTCTTCGCTGTTTCCCAGAGTGATTTTTTGGCCATGTAGACTCCTTAGCACCCTGGTAGTCGCCTCAGAATCCCTGTGGAGCCCTTCTTCATGCCCTGCAGCCCTCTGTTGGCCCTCCAGCCCCTTTAGCAGCCCTCTCTTCTGCTCTGGCCCCCTCCTTCGGCCTTTCAGTTTCCACCCACAGGCCTCTCTTGGCCCTCCAGACCCTTTAGGACCCTTCCAGTGCACTCTGGACCATCTTTCAGCCTTCTTTGTGCCCCAGAGCTGTCCTCTGGCCCCGCAGCCCACTTCGGAACCCTCTGGTCTCCTCAGAAGCCCTCCAGATGTCTTCCTTGTTCCCCAGAGTCATGTTTTGGCCATGTAGACAGCTAAGCACTCCCCCTAGTGCGCTCTGGACTACTCTTTCAGTCTTCCTGCTGCCCTAGAGCTGTATCTCGGCCCTCTAGACCCCTTCGGTCCTCCCTTGTTCCCCCAGAACCCCTCCGGAGACCTTGGTTGTGCCCCAGAGCTGGCTTCTGGCCCTGCACACCCTGCACAACCTCTCTTGTCCCCGCAGACCACCACTGCTGCTCTTCCTTGCTGCCCGCTTTTTACTTCGTGGCCCATCTAGTGCCCCTGGGACCCCTCTAGTGTGTTCCCCACTCCTCTTTGGGCCTTCCTTGTTTCCCAGAGCTGTCTCTTGGACCTCTCGCCCCCTTAGAACCTCTCTAGTCTGCTCTGAAACATTCCAGATCTCTTCGCTGTTTCCCAGAGTGATTTTTTGGCCATGTAGACTCCTTAGCACCCTGGTAGTCGCCTCAGAATCCCTGTGGAGCCCTTCTTCATGCCCTGCAGCCCTCTGTTGGCCCTCCAGCCCCTTTAGCAGCCCTCTCTTCTGCTCTGGCCCCCTCCTTCCACCTTTTTGTTTCCCCTGCAGGCCTCTCTTGGCCCTCTGCACCCCTTAGCACCCCCCTTGTGCACTCGGGACTACTTTTTCAGCTTTCTTCTGTGCCCCAGAGCTGCGTTCTGGCCCTGCACACCCTGCACAACCTCTCTTGTCCCCGCAGACCACCACCGCTGCTCTTCCTTGCTTCCCTGTTTTTCCTTTGTGGCCCATCTAGTGCCCCTAGGACCCCTCTAGTGTGTTCCCGACTCCTCTTTGGGCCTTCCTTGTTTCCCAGAGCTGTCTCTTGGACCTCTCGCCCCCTTAGAACCTCTCTAGTCTGCTCTGAAACATTCCAGATTTCTTCGCTGTTTCCCAGAGTGATTTTTTGGCCATGTAGACTCCTTAGCACCCTGGTAGTCGCCTCAGAATCCCTCCGGAGCCCTTCTTCATGCCCTGCAGCCCTCTGTTGGCCCTCCAGCCCCTTTAGCAGCCCTCTCTTCTGCTCTGGCCCCCTCCTTCGGCCTTTCAGTTTCCACCCACAGGCCTCTCTTGGCCCTCCAGACCCTTTAGGACCCTTCCAGTGCACTCTGGACCATCTTTCAGCCTTCTTTGTGCCCCAGAGCTGTCCTCTGGCCCCGCAGCCCACTTCGGAACCCTCTGGTCTCCTCAGAAGCCCTCCAGATGTCTTCCTTGTTCCCCAGAGTCATGTTTTGGCCATGTAGACAGCTAAGCACTCCCCCTAGTGCGCTCTGGACTACTCTTTCAGTCTTCCTGCTGCCCCAGAGCTGTATCTCGGCCCTCTAGACCCCTTCGGTCCTCCCTTGTTCCCCCAGAACCCCTCCGGAGACCTTGGTTGTGCCCCAGAGCTGGCTTCTGGCCCTGCACACCCTGCACAACCTCTCTTGTCCCCGCAGACCACCACTGCTGCTCTTCCTTGCTGCCCGCTTTTTACTTCGTGGCCCATCTAGTGCCCCTAGGACCCCTCTAGTGTGTTCCCGACTCCTCTTTGGGCCTTCCTTGTTTCCCAGAGCTGTCTCTTGGACCTCTCGCCCCCTTAGAACCTCTCTAGTCTGCTCTGAAACATTCCAGATTTCTTCGCTGTTTCCCAGAGTGATTTTTTGGCCATGTAGACCCCTTAGCACCCTGGTAGTCGCCTCGGAATCCCTCCGGAGCCCTTCTTCATGCCCTGCAGCCCTCTGTTGGCCCTCCAGCCCCTTTAGCAGCCCTCTCTTCTGCTCTGGCCCCCTCCTTCGGCCTTTTAGTTTCCACCCACAGGCCTCTCTTGGCCCTCTGCACCCCTTAGCACCCCCCTTGTGCACTCGGGACTACTTTTTCAGCTTTCTTCTGTGCCCCAGAGCTGCGTTCTGGCCCTGCACACCCTGCACAACCTCTCTTGTCCCTGCAGACCACCACCGCTGCTCTTCCTTGCTTCCCTGTTTTTCCTTTGTGGCCCATCTAGTGCCCCTAGGACCCCTCTAGTGTGTTCCCGACTCCTCTTTGGGCCTTCCTTGTTTCCCAGAGCTGTCTCTTGGACCTCTCGCCCCCTTAGAACCTCTCTAGTCTGCTCTGAAACATTCCAGATTTCTTCGCTGTTTCCCAGAGTGATTTTTTGGCCATGTAGACTCCTTAGCACCCTGGTAGTCGCCTCAGAATCCCTGTGGAGCCCTTCTTCATGCCCTGCAGCCCTCTGTTGGCCCTCCAGCCCCTTTAGCAGCCCTCTCTTCTGCTCTGGCCCCCTCCTTCGACCTTTCAGTTTCCACCCACAGGCCTCTCTTGGCCCTCCAGACCCTTTAGGACCCTTCCAGTGCACTCTGGACCATCTTTCAGCCTTCTTTGTGCCCCAGAGCTGTCCTCTGGCCCCGCAGCCCACTTCGGAACCCTCTGGTCTCCTCAGAAGCCCTCCAGATGTCTTCCTTGTTCCCCAGAGTCATGTTTTGGCCATGTAGACAGCTAAGCACTCCCCCTAGTGCGCTCTGGACTACTCTTTCAGTCTTCCTGCTGCCCTAGAGCTGTATCTCGGCCCTCTAGACCCCTTCGGTCCTCCCTTGTTCCCCCAGAACCCCTCCGGAGACCTTGGTTGTGCCCCAGAGCTGGCTTCTGGCCCTGCACACCCTGCACAACCTCTCTTGTCCCCGCAGACCACCACTGCTGCTCTTCCTTGCTGCCCGCTTTTTACTTCGTGGCCCATCTAGTGCCCCTGGGACCCCTCTAGTGTGTTCCCGACTCCTCTTTGGGCCTTCCTTGTTTCCCAGAGCTGTCTCTTGGACCTCTCGCCCCCTTAGAACCTCTCTAGTCTGCTCTGAAACATTCCAGATTTCTTCGCTGTTTCCCAGAGTGATTTTTTGGCCATGTAGACTCCTTAGCACCCTGGCAGTCCCCTCAGGATCCCTCCGGAGCCCTTCTTCATGCCCTGCAGCCCTCTGTTGGCCCTCCAGCCCCTTTAGCAGCCCTCTCTTCTGCTCTGGCCCCCTCCTTCGGCCTTTTAGTTTCCACCCACAGGCCTCTCTTGGCCCTCTGCACCCCTTAGCACCCCCCTTGTGCACTCGGGACTACTTTTTCAGCTTTCTTCCGTGCCCCAGGGCTGTGTTCTGGCCCTGCACACCCTGCACAACCTCTCTTGTCCCCGCAGACCACCACCGCTGCTCTTCCTTGCTTCCCTGTTTTTCCTTTGTGGCCCATCTAGTGCCCCTAGGACCCCTCTAGTGTGTTCCCGACTCCTCTTTGGGCCTTCCTTGTTTCCCAGAGCTGTCTCTTGGACCTCTCGCCCCCTTAGAACCTCTCTAGTCTGCTCTGAAACATTCCAGATTTCTTCGCTGTTTCCCAGAGTGATTTTTTGGCCATGTAGACTCCTTAGCACCCTGGTAGTCGCCTCGGAATCCCTCCGGAGCCCTTCTTCATGCCCTGCAGCCCTCTGTTGGCCCTCCAGCCCCTTTAGCAGCCCTCTCTTCTGCTCTGGCCCCCTCCTTCCACCTTTTTGTTTCCCCTGCAGGCCTCTCTTGGCCCTCTGCACCCCTTAGCACCCCCCTTGTGCACTCGGGACTACTTTTTCAGCTTTCTTCTGTGCCCCAGAGCTGCGTTCTGGCCCTGCACACCCTGCACAACCTCTCTTGTCCCCGCAGACCACCACCGCTGCTCTTCCTTGCTTCCCTGTTTTTCCTTTGTGGCCCATCTAGTGCCCCTAGGACCCCTCTAGTGTGTTCCCGACTCCTCTTTGGGCCTTCCTTGTTTCCCAGAGCTGTCTCTTGGACCTCTCGCCCCCTTAGAACCTCTCTAGTCTGCTCTGAAACATTCCAGATCTCTTCGCTGTTTCCCAGAGTGATTTTTTGGCCATGTAGACTCCTTAGCACCCTGGTAGTCGCCTCAGAATCCCTGTGGAGCCCTTCTTCATGCCCTGCAGCCCTCTGTTGGCCCTCCAGCCCCTTTAGCAGCCCTCTCTTCTGCTCTGGCCCCCTCCTTCGGCCTTTCAGTTTCCACCCACAGGCCTCTCTTGGCCCTCCAGACCCTTTAGGACCCTTCCAGTGCACTCTGGACCATCTTTCAGCCTTCTTTGTGCCCCAGAGCTGTCCTCTGGCCCCGCAGCCCACTTCGGAACCCTCTGGTCTCCTCAGAAGCCCTCCAGATGTCTTCCTTGTTCCCCAGAGTCATGTTTTGGCCATGTAGACAGCTAAGCACTCCCCCTAGTGCGCTCTGGACTACTCTTTCAGTCTTCCTGCTGCCCTAGAGCTGTATCTCGGCCCTCTAGACCCCTTCGGTCCTCCCTTGTTCCCCCAGAACCCCTCCGGAGACCTTGGTTGTGCCCCAGAGCTGGCTTCTGGCCCTGCACACCCTGCACAACCTCTCTTGTCCCCGCAGACCACCACTGCTGCTCTTCCTTGCTGCCCGCTTTTTACTTCGTGGCCCATCTAGTGCCCCTGGGACCCCTCTAGTGTGTTCCCCACTCCTCTTTGGGCCTTCCTTGTTTCCCAGAGCTGTCTCTTGGACCTCTCGCCCCCTTAGAACCTCTCTAGTCTGCTCTGAAACATTCCAGATTTCTTCGCTGTTTCCCAGAGTGATTTTTTGGCCATGTAGACTCCTTAGCACCCTGGTAGTCGCCTCAGAATCCCTGTGGAGCCCTTCTTCATGCCCTGCAGCCCTCTGTTGGCCCTCCAGCCCCTTTAGCAGCCCTCTCTTCTGCTCTGGCCCCCTCCTTCGGCCTTTTAGTTTCCACCCACAGGCCTCTCTTGGCCCTCTGCACCCCTTAGCACCCCCCTTGTGCACTCGGGACTACTTTTTCAGCTTTCTTCCGTGCCCCAGGGCTGTGTTCTGGCCCTGCACACCCTGCACAACCTCTCTTGTCCCCGCAGACCACCACCGCTGCTCTTCCTTGCTTCCCTGTTTTTCCTTTGTGGCCCATCTAGTGCCCCTAGGACCCCTCTAGTGTGTTCCCGACTCCTCTTTGGGCCTTCCTTGGTTCCCAGAGCTGTCTCTTGGACCTCTCGCCCCCTTAGAACCTCTCTAGTCTGCTCTGAAACATTCCAGATTTCTTCGCTGTTTCCCAGAGTGATTTTTTGGCCATGTAGACTCCTTAGCACCCTGGTAGTCGCCTCGGAATCCCTCCGGAGCCCTTCTTCATGCCCTGCAGCCCTCTGTTGGCCCTCCAGCCCCTTTAGCAGCCCTCTCTTCTGCTCTGGCCCCCTCCTTCCACCTTTTTGTTTCCCCTGCAGGCCTCTCTTGGCCCTCTGCACCCCTTAGCACCCCCCTTGTGCACTCGGCACTACTTTTTCAGCTTTCTTCTGTGCCCCAGAGCTGCGTTCTGGCCCTGCACACCCTGCACAACCTCTCTTGTCCCCGCAGACCACCACCGCTGCTCTTCCTTGCTTCCCTGTTTTTCCTTTGTGGCCCATCTAGTGCCCCTAGGACCCCTCTAGTGTGTTCCCGACTCCTCTTTGGGCCTTCCTTGTTTCCCAGAGCTGTCTCTTGGACCTCTCGCCCCCTTAGAACCTCTCTAGTCTGCTCTGAAACATTCCAGATTTCTTCGCTGTTTCCCAGAGTGATTTTTTGGCCATGTAGACTCCTTAGCACCCTGGTAGTCGCCTCAGAATCCCTCCGGAGCCCTTCTTCATGCCCTGCAGCCCTCTGTTGGCCCTCCAGCCCCTTTAGCAGCCCTCTCTTCTGCTCTGGCCCCCTCCTTCGGCCTTTTAGTTTCCACCCACAGGCCTCTCTTGGCCCTCTGCACCCCTTAGCACCCCCCTTGTGCTCTCGGGACTACTTTTTCAGCTTTCTTCCGTGCCCCAGGGCTGTGTTCTGGCCCTGCACACCCTGCACAACTTCTCTTGTCCCCGCAGACCACCACCGCTGCTCTTCCTTGCTTCCCTGTTTTTCCTTTGTGGCCCATCTAGTGCCCCTAGGACCCCTCTAGTGTGTTCCCGACTCCTCTTTGGGCCTTCCTTGTTTCCCAGAGCTGTCTCTTGGACCTCTCGCCCCCTTAGAACCTCTCTAGTCTGCTCTGAAACATTCCAGATTTCTTCGCTGTTTCCCAGAGTGATTTTTTGGCCATGTAGACTCCTTAGCACCCTGGTAGTCGCCTCAGAATCCCTGTGGAGCCCTTCTTCATGCCCTGCAGCCCTCTGTTGGCCCTCCAGCCCCTTTAGCAGCCCTCTCTTCTGCTCTGGCCCCCTCCTTCGGCCTTTCAGTTTCCACCCACAGGCCTCTCTTGGCCCTCCAGACCCTTTAGGACCCTTCCAGTGCACTCTGGACCATCTTTCAGCCTTCTTTGTGCCCCAGAGCTGTCCTCTGGCCCCGCAGCCCACTTCGGAACCCTCTGGTCTCCTCAGAAGCCCTCCAGATGTCTTCCTTGTTCCCCAGAGTCATGTTTTGGCCATGTAGACAGCTAAGCACTCCCCCTAGTGCGCTCTGGACTACTCTTTCAGTCTTCCTGCTGCCCTAGAGCTGTATCTCGGCCCTCTAGACCCCTTCGGTCCTCCCTTGTTCCCCCAGAACCCCTCCGGAGACCTTGGTTGTGCCCCAGAGCTGGCTTCTGGCCCTGCACACCCTGCACAACCTCTCTTGTCCCCGCAGACCACCACTGCTGCTCTTCCTTGCTGCCCGCTTTTTACTTCGTGGCCCATCTAGTGCCCCTGGGACCCCTCTAGTGTGTTCCCCACTCCTCTTTGGGCCTTCCTTGTTTCCCAGAGCTGTCTCTTGGACCTCTCGCCCCCTTAGAACCTCTCTAGTCTGCTCTGAAACATTCCAGATCTCTTCGCTGTTTCCCAGAGTGATTTTTTGGCCATGTAGACTCCTTAGCACCCTGGTAGTCGCCTCAGAATCCCTGTGGAGCCCTTCTTCATGCCCTGCAGCCCTCTGTTGGCCCTCCAGCCCCTTTAGCAGCCCTCTCTTCTGCTCTGGCCCCCTCCTTCGACCTTTTTGTTTCCCCTGCAGGCCTCTCTTGGCCCTCTGCACCCCTTAGCACCCCCCTTGTGCACTCGGGACTACTTTTTCAGCTTTCTTCTGTGCCCCAGAGCTGCGTTCTGGCCCTGCACACCCTGCACAACCTCTCTTGTCCCCGCAGACCACCACCGCTGCTCTTCCTTGCTTCCCTGTTTTTCCTTTGTGGCCCATCTAGTGCCCCTAGGACCCCTCTAGTGTGTTCCCGACTCCTCTTTGGGCCTTCCTTGTTTCCCAGAGCTGTCTCTTGGACCTCTCGCCCCCTTAGAACCTCTCTAGTCTGCTCTGAAACATTCCAGATTTCTTCGCTGTTTCCCAGAGTGATTTTTTGGCCATGTAGACTCCTTAGCACCCTGGTAGTCGCCTCAGAATCCCTCCGGAGCCCTTCTTCATGCCCTGCAGCCCTCTGTTGGCCCTCCAGCCCCTTTAGCAGCCCTCTCTTCTGCTCTGGCCCCCTCCTTCGACCTTTCAGTTTCCACCCACAGGCCTCTCTTGGCCCTCCAGACCCTTTAGGACCCTTCCAGTGCACTCTGGACCATCTTTCAGCCTTCTTTGTGCCCCAGAGCTGTCCTCTGGCCCCGCAGCCCACTTCGGAACCCTCTGGTCTCCTCAGAAGCCCTCCAGATGTCTTCCTTGTTCCCCAGAGTCATGTTTTGGCCATGTAGACAGCTAAGCACTCCCCCTAGTGCGCTCTGGACTACTCTTTCAGTCTTCCTGCTGCCCTAGAGCTGTATCTCGGCCCTCTAGACCCCTTCGGTCCTCCCTTGTTCCCCCAGAACCCCTCCGGAGACCTTGGTTGTGCCCCAGAGCTGGCTTCTGGCCCTGCACACCCTGCACAACCTCTCTTGTCCCCGCAGACCACCACTGCTGCTCTTCCTTGCTGCCCGCTTTTTACTTCGTGGCCCATCTAGTGCCCCTGGGACCCCTCTAGTGTGTTCCCCACTCCTCTTTGGGCCTTCCTTGTTTCCCAGAGCTGTCTCTTGGACCTCTCGCCCCCTTAGAACCTCTCTAGTCTGCTCTGAAACATTCCAGATCTCTTCGCTGTTTCCCAGAGTGATTTTTTGGCCATGTAGACTCCTTAGCACCCTGGTAGTCGCCTCAGAATCCCTGTGGAGCCCTTCTTCATGCCCTGCAGCCCTCTGTTGGCCCTCCAGCCCCTTTAGCAGCCCTCTCTTCTGCTCTGGCCCCCTCCTTCCACCTTTTTGTTTCCCCTGCAGGCCTCTCTTGGCCCTCTGCACCCCTTAGCACCCCCCTTGTGCACTCGGGACTACTTTTTCAGCTTTCTTCTGTGCCCCAGAGCTGCGTTCTGGCCCTGCACACCCTGCACAACCTCTCTTGTCCCCGCAGACCACCACCGCTGCTCTTCCTTGCTTCCCTGTTTTTCCTTTGTGGCCCATCTAGTGCCCCTAGGACCCCTCTAGTGTGTTCCCGACTCCTCTTTGGGCCTTCCTTGTTTCCCAGAGCTGTCTCTTGGACCTCTCGCCCCCTTAGAACCTCTCTAGTCTGCTCTGAAACATTCCAGATTTCTTCGCTGTTTCCCAGAGTGATTTTTTGGCCATGTAGACTCCTTAGCACCCTGGTAGTCGCCTCAGAATCCCTGTGGAGCCCTTCTTCATGCCCTGCAGCCCTCTGTTGGCCCTCCAGCCCCTTTAGCAGCCCTCTCTTCTGCTCTGGCCCCCTCCTTCGGCCTTTCAGTTTCCACCCACAGGCCTCTCTTGGCCCTCCAGACCCTTTAGGACCCTTCCAGTGCACTCTGGACCATCTTTCAGCCTTCTTTGTGCCCCAGAGCTGTCCTCTGGCCCCGCAGCCCACTTCGGAACCCTCTGGTCTCCTCAGAAGCCCTCCAGATGTCTTCCTTGTTCCCCAGAGTCATGTTTTGGCCATGTAGACAGCTAAGCACTCCCCCTAGTGCGCTCTGGACTACTCTTTCAGTCTTCCTGCTGCCCTAGAGCTGTATCTCGGCCCTCTAGACCCCTTCGGTCCTCCCTTGTTCCCCCAGAACCCCTCCGGAGACCTTGGTTGTGCCCCAGAGCTGGCTTCTGGCCCTGCACACCCTGCACAACCTCTCTTGTCCCCGCAGACCACCACTGCTGCTCTTCCTTGCTGCCCGCTTTTTACTTCGTGGCCCATCTAGTGCCCCTGGGACCCCTCTAGTGTGTTCCCGACTCCTCTTTGGGCCTTCCTTGTTTCCCAGAGCTGTCTCTTGGACCTCTCGCCCCCTTAGAACCTCTCTAGTCTGCTCTGAAACATTCCAGATCTCTTCGCTGTTTCCCAGAGTGATTTTTTGGCCATGTAGACTCCTTAGCACCCTGGTAGTTGCCTCGGAATCCCTCCGGAGCCCTTCTTCATGCCCTGCAGCCCTCTGTTGGCCCTCCAGCCCCTTTAGCAGCCCTCTCTTCTGCTCTGGCCCCCTCCTTCGGCCTTTTAGTTTCCACCCACAGGCCTCTCTTGGCCCTCTGCACCCCTTAGCACCCCCCTTGTGCACTCGGGACTACTTTTTCAGCTTTCTTCCGTGCCCCAGGGCTGTGTTCTGGCCCTGCACACCCTGCACAACCTCTCTTGTCCCCGCAGACCACCACCGCTGCTCTTCCTTGCTTCCCTGTTTTTCCTTTGTGGCCCATCTAGTGCCCCTAGGACCCCTCTAGTGTGTTCCCGACTCCTCTTTGGGCCTTCCTTGTTTCCCAGAGCTGTCTCTTGGACCTCTCGCCCCCTTAGAACCTCTCTAGTCTGCTCTGAAACATTCCAGATTTCTTCGCTGTTTCCCAGAGTGATTTTTTGGCCATGTAGACTCCTTAGCACCCTGGTAGTCGCCTCAGAATCCCTGTGGAGCCCTTCTTCATGCCCTGCAGCCCTCTGTTGGCCCTCCAGCCCCTTTAGCAGCCCTCTCTTCTGCTCTGGCCCCCTCCTTCGGCCTTTCAGTTTCCACCCACAGGCCTCTCTTGGCCCTCCAGACCCTTTAGGACCCTTCCAGTGCACTCTGGACCATCTTTCAGCCTTCTTTGTGCCCCAGAGCTGTCCTCTGGCCCCGCAGCCCACTTCGGAACCCTCTGGTCTCCTCAGAAGCCCTCCAGATGTCTTCCTTGTTCCCCAGAGTCATGTTTTGGCCATGTAGACAGCTAAGCACTCCCCCTAGTGCGCTCTGGACTACTCTTTCAGTCTTCCTGCTGCCCTAGAGCTGTATCTCGGCCCTCTAGACCCCTTCGGTCCTCCCTTGTTCCCCCAGAACCCCTCCGGAGACCTTGGTTGTGCCCCAGAGCTGGCTTCTGGCCCTGCACACCCTGCACAACCTCTCTTGTCCCCGCAGACCACCACTGCTGCTCTTCCTTGCTGCCCGCTTTTTACTTCGTGGCCCATCTAGTGCCCCTGGGACCCCTCTAGTGTGTTCCCCACTCCTCTTTGGGCCTTCCTTGTTTCCCAGAGCTGTCTCTTGGACCTCTCGCCCCCTTAGAACCTCTCTAGTCTGCTCTGAAACATTCCAGATCTCTTCGCTGTTTCCCAGAGTGATTTTTTGGCCATGTAGACTCCTTAGCACCCTGGTAGTCGCCTCAGAATCCCTCCGGAGCCCTTCTTCATGCCCTGCAGCCCTCTGTTGGCCCTCCAGCCCCTTTAGCAGCCCTCTCTTCTGCTCTGGCCCCCTCCTTCCACCTTTTTGTTTCCCCTGCAGGCCTCTCTTGGCCCTCTGCACCCCTTAGCACCCCCCTTGTGCACTCGGGACTACTTTTTCAGCTTTCTTCTGTGCCCCAGAGCTGCGTTCTGGCCCTGCACACCCTGCACAACCTCTCTTGTCCCCGCAGACCACCACCGCTGCTCTTCCTTGCTTCCCTGTTTTTCCTTTGTGGCCCATCTAGTGCCCCTAGGACCCCTCTAGTGTGTTCCCGACTCCTCTTTGGGCCTTCCTTGTTTCCCAGAGCTGTCTCTTGGACCTCTCGCCCCCTTAGAACCTCTCTAGTCTGCTCTGAAACATTCCAGATTTCTTCGCTGTTTCCCAGAGTGATTTTTTGGCCATGTAGACTCCTTAGCACCCTGGTAGTCGCCTCAGAATCCCTCCGGAGCCCTTCTTCATGCCCTGCAGCCCTCTGTTGGCCCTCCAGCCCCTTTAGCAGCCCTCTCTTCTGCTCTGGCCCCCTCCTTCGGCCTTTCAGTTTCCACCCACAGGCCTCTCTTGGCCCTCCAGACCCTTTAGGACCCTTCCAGTGCACTCTGGACCATCTTTCAGCCTTCTTTGTGCCCCAGAGCTGTCCTCTGGCCCCGCAGCCCACTTCGGAACCCTCTGGTCTCCTCAGAAGCCCTCCAGATGTCTTCCTTGTTCCCCAGAGTCATGTTTTGGCCATGTAGACAGCTAAGCACTCCCCCTAGTGCGCTCTGGACTACTCTTTCAGTCTTCCTGCTGCCCCAGAGCTGTATCTCGGCCCTCTAGACCCCTTCGGTCCTCCCTTGTTCCCCCAGAACCCCTCCGGAGACCTTGGTTGTGCCCCAGAGCTGGCTTCTGGCCCTGCACACCCTGCACAACCTCTCTTGTCCCCGCAGACCACCACTGCTGCTCTTCCTTGCTGCCCGCTTTTTACTTCGTGGCCCATCTAGTGCCCCTAGGACCCCTCTAGTGTGTTCCCCACTCCTCTTTGGGCCTTCCTTGTTTCCCAGAGCTGTCTCTTGGACCTCTCGCCCCCTTAGAACCTCTCTAGTCTGCTCTGAAACATTCCAGATTTCTTCGCTGTTTCCCAGAGTGATTTTTTGGCCATGTAGACTCCTTAGCACCCTGGCAGTCACCTCGGAATCCCTCCGGAGCCCTTCTTCATGCCCTGCAGCCCTCTGTTGGCCCTCCAGCCCCTTTAGCAGCCCTCTCTTCTGCTCTGGCCCCCTCCTTCCACCTTTTTGTTTCCCCTGCAGGCCTCTCTTGGCCCTCTGCACCCCTTAGCACCCCCCTTGTGCACTCGGGACTACTTTTTCAGCTTTCTTCTGTGCCCCAGAGCTGCGTTCTGGCCCTGCACACCCTGCACAACCTCTCTTGTCACCGCAGACCACCACTGCTGCTCTTCCTTGCTGCCCGCTTTTTACTTCGTGGCCCATCTAGTGCCCCTGGGACCCCTCTAGTGTGTTCCCCACTCCTCTTTGGGCCTTCCTTGTTTCCCAGAGCTGTCTCTTGGACCTCTCGCCCCCTTAGAACCTCTCTAGTCTGCTCTGAAACATTCCAGATCTCTTCGCTGTTTCCCAGAGTGATTTTTTGGCCATGTAGACTCCTTAGCACCCTGGCAGTCCCCTCAGGATCCCTCCGGAGCCCTTCTTCATGCCCTGCAGCCCTCTGTTGGCCCTCCAGCCCCTTTAGCAGCCCTCTCTTCTGCTCTGGCCCCCTCCTTCGGCCTTTTAGTTTCCACCCACAGGCCTCTCTTGGCCCTCTGCACCCCTTAGCACCCCCCTTGTGCACTCGGGACTACTTTTTCAGCTTTCTTCCGTGCCCCAGGGCTGTGTTCTGGCCCTGCACACCCTGCACAACCTCTCTTGTCCCCGCAGACCACCACCGCTGCTCTTCCTTGCTTCCCTGTTTTTCCTTTGTGGCCCATCTAGTGCCCCTGGGATCCCTCTAGTGTGTTCCCGACTCCTCTTTGGGCCTTCCTTGTTTCCCAGAGCTGTCTCTTGGACCTCTCGCCCCCTTAGAACCTCTCTAGTCTGCTCTGAAACATTCCAGATTTCTTCGCTGTTTCCCAGAGTGATTTTTTGGCCATGTAGACTCCTTAGCACCCTGGTAGTCGCCTCAGAATCCCTCCGGAGCCCTTCTTCATGCCCTGCAGCCCTCTGTTGGCCCTCCAGCCCCTTTAGCAGCCCTCTCTTCTGCTCTGGCCCCCTCCTTCGGCCTTTTAGTTTCCACCCACAGGCCTCTCTTGGCCCTCTGCACCCCTTAGCACCCCCCTTGTGCACTCGGGACTACTTTTTCAGCTTTCTTCCGTGCCCCAGGGCTGTGTTCTGGCCCTGCACACCCTGCACAACTTCTCTTGTCCCCGCAGACCACCACCGCTGCTCTTCCTTGCTTCCCTGTTTTTCCTTTGTGGCCCATCTAGTGCCCCTAGGACCCCTCTAGTGTGTTCCCGACTCCTCTTTGGGCCTTCCTTGTTTCCCAGAGCTGTCTCTTGGACCTCTCGCCCCCTTAGAACCTCTCTAGTCTGCTCTGAAACATTCCAGATTTCTTCGCTGTTTCCCAGAGTGATTTTTTGGCCATGTAGACTCCTTAGCACCCTGGTAGTCGCCTCGGAATCCCTCCGGAGCCCTTCTTCATGCCCTGCAGCCCTCTGTTGGCCCTCCAGCCCCTTTAGCAGCCCTCTCTTCTGCTCTGGCCCCCTCCTTCGGCCTTTCAGTTTCCACCCACAGGCCTCTCTTGGCCCTCCAGACCCTTTAGGACCCTTCCAGTGCACTCTGGACCATCTTTCAGCCTTCTTTGTGCCCCAGAGCTGTCCTCTGGCCCCGCAGCCCACTTCGGAACCCTCTGGTCTCCTCAGAAGCCCTCCAGATGTCTTCCTTGTTCCCCAGAGTCATGTTTTGGCCATGTAGACAGCTAAGCACTCCCCCTAGTGCGCTCTGGACTACTCTTTCAGTCTTCCTGCTGCCCCAGAGCTGTATCTCGGCCCTCTAGACCCCTTCGGTCCTCCCTTGTTCCCCCAGAACCCCTCCGGAGACCTTGGTTGTGCCCCAGAGCTGGCTTCTGGCCCTGCACACCCTGCACAACCTCTCTTGTCCCCGCAGACCACCACTGCTGCTCTTCCTTGCTGCCCGCTTTTTACTTCGTGGCCCATCTAGTGCCCCTAGGACCCCTCTAGTGTGTTCCCCACTCCTCTTTGGGCCTTCCTTGTTTCCCAGAGCTGTCTCTTGGACCTCTCGCCCCCTTAGAACCTCTCTAGTCTGCTCTGAAACATTCCAGATTTCTTCGCTGTTTCCCAGAGTGATTTTTTGGCCATGTAGACTCCTTAGCACCCTGGCAGTCACCTCGGAATCCCTCCGGAGCCCTTCTTCATGCCCTGCAGCCCTCTGTTGGCCCTCCAGCCCCTTTAGCAGCCCTCTCTTCTGCTCTGGCCCCCTCCTTCCACCTTTTTGTTTCCCCTGCAGGCCTCTCTTGGCCCTCTGCACCCCTTAGCACCCCCCTTGTGCACTCGGGACTACTTTTTCAGCTTTCTTCTGTGCCCCAGAGCTGCGTTCTGGCCCTGCACACCCTGCACAACCTCTCTTGTCACCGCAGACCACCACTGCTGCTCTTCCTTGCTGCCCGCTTTTTACTTCGTGGCCCATCTAGTGCCCCTGGGACCCCTCTAGTGTGTTCCCGACTCCTCTTTGGGCCTTCCTTGTTTCCCAGAGCTGTCTCTTGGACCTCTCGCCCCCTTAGAACCTCTCTAGTCTGCTCTGAAACATTCCAGATTTCTTCGCTGTTTCCCAGAGTGATTTTTTGGCCATGTAGACTCCTTAGCACCCTGGTAGTCGCCTCGGAATCCCTCCGGAGCCCTTCTTCATGCCCTGCAGCCCTCTGTTGGCCCTCCAGCCCCTTTAGCAGCCCTCTCTTCTGCTCTGGCCCCCTCCTTCGGCCTTTCAGTTTCCACCCGCAGGCCTCTCTTGGCCCTCTGCACCCCTTAGCACCCCCCTTGTGCACTCGGGACTACTTTTTCAGCTTTCTTCCGTGCCCCAGGGCTGTGTTCTGGCCCTGCACACCCTGCACAACCTCTCTTGTCCCCGCAGACCACCACCGCTGCTCTTCCTTGCTTCCCTGTTTTTCCTTTGTGGCCCATCTAGTGCCCCTAGGACCCCTCTAGTGTGTTCCCGACTCCTCTTTGGGCCTTCCTTGTTTCCCAGAGCTGTCTCTTGGACCTCTCGCCCCCTTAGAACCTCTCTAGTCTGCTCTGAAACATTCCAGATTTCTTCGCTGTTTCCCAGAGTGATTTTTTGGCCATGTAGACTCCTTAGCACCCTGGCAGTCCCCTCAGGATCCCTCCGGAGCCCTTCTTCATGCCCTGCAGCCCTCTGTTGGCCCTCCAGCCCCTTTAGCAGCCCTCTCTTCTGCTCTGGCCCCCTCCTTCGGCCTTTTAGTTTCCACCCACAGGCCTCTCTTGGCCCTCTGCACCCCTTAGCACCCCCCTTGTGCACTCGGGACTACTTTTTCAGCTTTCTTCCGTGCCCCAGGGCTGTGTTCTGGCCCTGCACACCCTGCACAACCTCTCTTGTCCCCGCAGACCACCACCGCTGCTCTTCCTTGCTTCCCTGTTTTTCCTTTGTGGCCCATCTAGTGCCCCTGGGATCCCTCTAGTGTGTTCCCGACTCCTCTTTGGGCCTTCCTTGTTTCCCAGAGCTGTCTCTTGGACCTCTCGCCCCCTTAGAACCTCTCTAGTCTGCTCTGAAACATTCCAGATTTCTTCGCTGTTTCCCAGAGTGATTTTTTGGCCATGTAGACTCCTTAGCACCCTGGTAGTCGCCTCAGAATCCCTCCGGAGCCCTTCTTCATGCCCTGCAGCCCTCTGTTGGCCCTCCAGCCCCTTTAGCAGCCCTCTCTTCTGCTCTGGCCCCCTCCTTCGGCCTTTTAGTTTCCACCCACAGGCCTCTCTTGGCCCTCTGCACCCCTTAGCACCCCCCTTGTGCACTCGGGACTACTTTTTCAGCTTTCTTCCGTGCCCCAGGGCTGTGTTCTGGCCCTGCACACCCTGCACAACTTCTCTTGTCCCCGCAGACCACCACCGCTGCTCTTCCTTGCTTCCCTGTTTTTCCTTTGTGGCCCATCTAGTGCCCCTAGGACCCCTCTAGTGTGTTCCCGACTCCTCTTTGGGCCTTCCTTGTTTCCCAGAGCTGTCTCTTGGACCTCTCGCCCCCTTAGAACCTCTCTAGTCTGCTCTGAAACATTCCAGATTTCTTCGCTGTTTCCCAGAGTGATTTTTTGGCCATGTAGACTCCTTAGCACCCTGGTAGTCGCCTCGGAATCCCTCCGGAGCCCTTCTTCATGCCCTGCAGCCCTCTGTTGGCCCTCCAGCCCCTTTAGCAGCCCTCTCTTCTGCTCTGGCCCCCTCCTTCGGCCTTTCAGTTTCCACCCACAGGCCTCTCTTGGCCCTCCAGACCCTTTAGGACCCTTCCAGTGCACTCTGGACCATCTTTCAGCCTTCTTTGTGCCCCAGAGCTGTCCTCTGGCCCCGCAGCCCACTTCGGAACCCTCTGGTCTCCTCAGAAGCCCTCCAGATGTCTTCCTTGTTCCCCAGAGTCATGTTTTGGCCATGTAGACAGCTAAGCACTCCCCCTAGTGCGCTCTGGACTACTCTTTCAGTCTTCCTGCTGCCCCAGAGCTGTATCTCGGCCCTCTAGACCCCTTCGGTCCTCCCTTGTTCCCCCAGAACCCCTCCGGAGACCTTGGTTGTGCCCCAGAGCTGGCTTCTGGCCCTGCACACCCTGCACAACCTCTCTTGTCACCGCAGACCACCACCGCTGCTCTTCCTTGCTGCCCGCTTTTTCCTTCGTGGCCCATCTAGTGCCCCTGGGATCCCTCTAGTGTGTTCCCGACTCCTCTTTGGGCCTTCCTTGTTTCCCAGAGCTGTCTCTTGGACCTCTCGCCCCCTTAGAACCTCTCTAGTCTGCTCTGAAACATTCCAGATTTCTTCGCTGTTTCCCAGAGTGATTTTTTGGCCATGTAGACTCCTTAGCACCCTGGTAGTCGCCTCGGAATCCCTCCGGAGCCCTTCTTCATGCCCTGCAGCCCTCTGTTGGCCCTCCAGCCCCTTTAGCAGCCCTCTCTTCTGCTCTGGCCCCCTCCTTCCACCTTTTTGTTTCCCCTGCAGGCCTCTCTTGGCCCTCTGCACCCCTTAGCACCCCCCTTGTGCACTCGGGACTACTTTTTCAGCTTTCTTCTGTGCCCCAGAGCTGCGTTCTGGCCCTGCACACCCTGCACAACCTCTCTTGTCACCGCAGACCACCACCGCTGCTCTTCCTTGCTTCCCTGTTTTTCCTTTGTGGCCCATCTAGTGCCCCTAGGACCCCTCTAGTGTGTTCCCGACTCCTCTTTGGGCCTTCCTTGTTTCCCAGAGCTGTCTCTTGGACCTCTCGCCCCCTTAGAACCTCTCTAGTCTGCTCTGAAACATTCCAGATCTCTTCGCTGTTTCCCAGAGTGATTTTTTGGCCATGTAGACTCCTTAGCACCCTGGTAGTCGCCTCAGAATCCCTGTGGAGCCCTTCTTCATGCCCTGCAGCCCTCTGTTGGCCCTCCAGCCCCTTTAGCAGCCCTCTCTTCTGCTCTGGCCCCCTCCTTCGGCCTTTCAGTTTCCACCCACAGGCCTCTCTTGGCCCTCCAGACCCTTTAGGACCCTTCCAGTGCACTCTGGACCATCTTTCAGCCTTCTTTGTGCCCCAGAGCTGTCCTCTGGCCCCGCAGCCCACTTCGGAACCCTCTGGTCTCCTCAGAAGCCCTCCAGATGTCTTCCTTGTTCCCCAGAGTCATGTTTTGGCCATGTAGACAGCTAAGCACTCCCCCTAGTGCGCTCTGGACTACTCTTTCAGTCTTCCTGCTGCCCTAGAGCTGTATCTCGGCCCTCTAGACCCCTTCGGTCCTCCCTTGTTCCCCCAGAACCCCTCCGGAGACCTTGGTTGTGCCCCAGAGCTGGCTTCTGGCCCTGCACACCCTGCACAACCTCTCTTGTCCCCGCAGACCACCACTGCTGCTCTTCCTTGCTGCCCGCTTTTTACTTCGTGGCCCATCTAGTGCCCCTGGGACCCCTCTAGTGTGTTCCCGACTCCTCTTTGGGCCTTCCTTGTTTCCCAGAGCTGTCTCTTGGACCTCTCGCCCCCTTAGAACCTCTCTAGTCTGCTCTGAAACATTCCAGATTTCTTCGCTGTTTCCCAGAGTGATTTTTTGGCCATGTAGACTCCTTAGCACCCTGGTAGTCGCCTCGGAATCCCTCCGGAGCCCTTCTTCATGCCCTGCAGCCCTCTGTTGGCCCTCCAGCCCCTTTAGCAGCCCTCTCTTCTGCTCTGGCCCCCTCCTTCGGCCTTTTAGTTTCCACCCACAGGCCTCTCTTGGCCCTCTGCACCCCTTAGCACCCCCCTTGTGCACTCGGGACTACTTTTTCAGCTTTCTTCCGTGCCCCAGGGCTGTCTTCTGGCCCTGCACACCCTGCACAACCTCTCTTGTCCCCGCAGACCACCACCGCTGCTCTTCCTTGCTTCCCTGTTTTTCCTTTGTGGCCCATCTAGTGCCCCTAGGACCCCTCTAGTGTGTTCCCGACTCCTCTTTGGGCCTTCCTTGGTTCCCAGAGCTGTCTCTTGGACCTCTCGCCCCCTTAGAACCTCTCTAGTCTGCTCTGAAACATTCCAGATTTCTTCGCTGTTTCCCAGAGTGATTTTTTGGCCATGTAGACTCCTTAGCACCCTGGTAGTCGCCTCGGAATCCCTCCGGAGCCCTTCTTCATGCCCTGCAGCCCTCTGTTGGCCCTCCAGCCCCTTTAGCAGCCCTCTCTTCTGCTCTGGCCCCCTCCTTCGGCCTTTCAGTTTCCACCCACAGGCCTCTCTTGGCCCTCCAGACCCTTTAGGACCCTTCCAGTGCACTCTGGACCATCTTTCAGCCTTCTTTGTGCCCCAGAGCTGTCCTCTGGCCCCGCAGCCCACTTCGGAACCCTCTGGTCTCCTCAGAAGCCCTCCAGATGTCTTCCTTGTTCCCCAGAGTCATGTTTTGGCCATGTAGACAGCTAAGCACTCCCCCTAGTGCGCTCTGGACTACTCTTTCAGTCTTCCTGCTGCCCTAGAGCTGTATCTCGGCCCTCTAGACCCCTTCGGTCCTCCCTTGTTCCCCCAGAACCCCTCCGGAGACCTTGGTTGTGCCCCAGAGCTGGCTTCTGGCCCTGCACACCCTGCACAACCTCTCTTGTCCCCGCAGACCACCACTGCTGCTCTTCCTTGCTGCCCGCTTTTTACTTCGTGGCCCATCTAGTGCCCCTGGGACCCCTCTAGTGTGTTCCCCACTCCTCTTTGGGCCTTCCTTGTTTCCCAGAGCTGTCTCTTGGACCTCTCGCCCCCTTAGAACCTCTCTAGTCTGCTCTGAAACATTCCAGATTTCTTCGCTGTTTCCCAGAGTGATTTTTTGGCCATGTAGACTCCTTAGCACCCTGGTAGTCGCCTCGGAATCCCTCCGGAGCCCTTCTTCATGCCCTGCAGCCCTCTGTTGGCCCTCCAGCCCCTTTAGCAGCCCTCTCTTCTGCTCTGGCCCCCTCCTTCGGCCTTTTAGTTTCCACCCACAGGCCTCTCTTGGCCCTCTGCACCCCTTAGCACCCCCCTTGTGCACTCGGGACTACTTTTTCAGCTTTCTTCTGTGCCCCAGAGCTGCGTTCTGGCCCTGCACACCCTGCACAACCTCTCTTGTCCCTGCAGACCACCACCGCTGCTCTTCCTTGCTTCCCTGTTTTTCCTTTGTGGCCCATCTAGTGCCCCTAGGACCCCTCTAGTGTGTTCCCGACTCCTCTTTGGGCCTTCCTTGTTTCCCAGAGCTGTCTCTTGGACCTCTCGCCCCCTTAGAACCTCTCTAGTCTGCTCTGAAACATTCCAGATTTCTTCGCTGTTTCCCAGAGTGATTTTTTGGCCATGTAGACTCCTTAGCACCCTGGTAGTCGCCTCAGAATCCCTGTGGAGCCCTTCTTCATGCCCTGCAGCCCTCTGTTGGCCCTCCAGCCCCTTTAGCAGCCCTCTCTTCTGCTCTGGCCCCCTCCTTCGACCTTTTAGTTTCCACCCACAGGCCTCTCTTGGCCCTCCAGACCCTTTAGGACCCTTCCAGTGCACTCTGGACCATCTTTCAGCCTTCTTTGTGCCCCAGAGCTGTCCTCTGGCCCCGCAGCCCACTTCGGAACCCTCTGGTCTCCTCAGAAGCCCTCCAGATGTCTTCCTTGTTCCCCAGAGTCATGTTTTGGCCATGTAGACAGCTAAGCACTCCCCCTAGTGCGCTCTGGACTACTCTTTCAGTCTTCCTGCTGCCCTAGAGCTGTATCTCGGCCCTCTAGACCCCTTCGGTCCTCCCTTGTTCCCCCAGAACCCCTCCGGAGACCTTGGTTGTGCCCCAGAGCTGGCTTCTGGCCCTGCACACCCTGCACAACCTCTCTTGTCCCCGCAGACCACCACTGCTGCTCTTCCTTGCTGCCCGCTTTTTACTTCGTGGCCCATCTAGTGCCCCTGGGACCCCTCTAGTGTGTTCCCGACTCCTCTTTGGGCCTTGTTTCCCAGAGCTGTCTCTTGGACCTCTCGCCCCCTTAGAACCTCTCTAGTCTGCTCTGAAACATTCCAGATCTCTTCGCTGTTTCCCAGAGTGATTTTTTGGCCATGTAGACTCCTTAGCACCCTGGTAGTTGCCTCGGAATCCCTCCGGAGCCCTTCTTCATGCCCTGCAGCCCTCTGTTGGCCCTCCAGCCCCTTTAGCAGCCCTCTCTTCTGCTCTGGCCCCCTCCTTCGGCCTTTTAGTTTCCACCCACAGGCCTCTCTTGGCCCTCTGCACCCCTTAGCACCCCCCTTGTGCACTCGGGACTACTTTTTCAGCTTTCTTCCGTGCCCCAGGGCTGTGTTCTGGCCCTGCACACCCTGCACAACCTCTCTTGTCCCCGCAGACCACCACCGCTGCTCTTCCTTGCTTCCCTGTTTTTCCTTTGTGGCCCATCTAGTGCCCCTAGGACCCCTCTAGTGTGTTCCCGACTCCTCTTTGGGCCTTCCTTGTTTCCCAGAGCTGTCTCTTGGACCTCTCGCCCCCTTAGAACCTCTCTAGTCTGCTCTGAAACATTCCAGATTTCTTCGCTGTTTCCCAGAGTGATTTTTTGGCCATGTAGACTCCTTAGCACCCTGGTAGTCGCCTCGGAATCCCTCCGGAGCCCTTCTTCATGCCCTGCAGCCCTCTGTTGGCCCTCCAGCCCCTTTAGCAGCCCTCTCTTCTGCTCTGGCCCCCTCCTTCCACCTTTTTGTTTCCCCTGCAGGCCTCTCTTGGCCCTCTGCACACCTTAGCACCCCCCTTGTGCACTCGGGACTACTTTTTCAGCTTTCTTCTGTGCCCCAGAGCTGCGTTCTGGCCCTGCACACCCTGCACAACCTCTCTTGTCACCGCAGACCACCACTGCTGCTCTTCCTTGCTGCCCGCTTTTTACTTCGTGGCCCATCTAGTGCCCCTGGGACCCCTCTAGTGTGTTCCCCACTCCTCTTTGGGCCTTCCTTGTTTCCCAGAGCTGTCTCTTGGACCTCTCGCCCCCTTAGAACCTCTCTAGTCTGCTCTGAAACATTCCAGATTTCTTCGCTGTTTCCCAGAGTGATTTTTTGGCCATGTAGACTCCTTAGCACCCTGGTAGTCGCCTCGGAATCCCTCCGGAGCCCTTCTTCATGCCCTGCAGCCCTCTGTTGGCCCTCCAGCCCCTTTAGCAGCCCTCTCTTCTGCTCTGGCCCCCTCCTTCGGCCTTTCAGTTTCCACCCGCAGGCCTCTCTTGGCCCTCTGCACCCCTTAGCACCCCCCTTGTGCACTCGGGACTACTTTTTCAGCTTTCTTCCGTGCCCCAGGGCTGTGTTCTGGCCCTGCACACCCTGCACAACCTCTCTTGTCCCCGCAGACCACCACCGCTGCTCTTCCTTGCTTCCCTGTTTTTCCTTTGTGGCCCATCTAGTGCCCCTAGGACCCCTCTAGTGTGTTCCCGACTCCTCTTTGGGCCTTCCTTGTTTCCCAGAGCTGTCTCTTGGACCTCTCGCCCCCTTAGAACCTCTCTAGTCTGCTCTGAAACATTCCAGATTTCTTCGCTGTTTCCCAGAGTGATTTTTTGGCCATGTAGACTCCTTAGCACCCTGGCAGTCCCCTCAGGATCCCTCCGGAGCCCTTCTTCATGCCCTGCAGCCCTCTGTTGGCCCTCCAGCCCCTTTAGCAGCCCTCTCTTCTGCTCTGGCCCCCTCCTTCGGCCTTTTAGTTTCCACCCACAGGCCTCTCTTGGCCCTCTGCACCCCTTAGCACCCCCCTTGTGCACTCGGGACTACTTTTTCAGCTTTCTTCCGTGCCCCAGGGCTGTGTTCTGGCCCTGCACACCCTGCACAACCTCTCTTGTCCCCGCAGACCACCACCGCTGCTCTTCCTTGCTTCCCTGTTTTTCCTTTGTGGCCCATCTAGTGCCCCTGGGATCCCTCTAGTGTGTTCCCGACTCCTCTTTGGGCCTTCCTTGTTTCCCAGAGCTGTCTCTTGGACCTCTCGCCCCCTTAGAACCTCTCTAGTCTGCTCTGAAACATTCCAGATTTCTTCGCTGTTTCCCAGAGTGATTTTTTGGCCATGTAGACTCCTTAGCACCCTGGTAGTCGCCTCAGAATCCCTGTGGAGCCCTTCTTCATGCCCTGCAGCCCTCTGTTGGCCCTCCAGCCCCTTTAGCAGCCCTCTCTTCTGCTCTGGCCCCCTCCTTCGGCCTTTTAGTTTCCACCCACAGGCCTCTCTTGGCCCTCTGCACCCCTTAGCACCCCCCTTGTGCACTCGGGACTACTTTTTCAGCTTTCTTCCGTGCCCCAGGGCTGTGTTCTGGCCCTGCACACCCTGCACAACTTCTCTTGTCCCCGCAGACCACCACCGCTGCTCTTCCTTGCTTCCCTGTTTTTCCTTTGTGGCCCATCTAGTGCCCCTAGGACCCCTCTAGTGTGTTCCCGACTCCTCTTTGGGCCTTCCTTGTTTCCCAGAGCTGTCTCTTGGACCTCTCGCCCCCTTAGAACCTCTCTAGTCTGCTCTGAAACATTCCAGATTTCTTCGCTGTTTCCCAGAGTGATTTTTTGGCCATGTAGACTCCTTAGCACCCTGGTAGTCGCCTCGGAATCCCTCCGGAGCCCTTCTTCATGCCCTGCAGCCCTCTGTTGGCCCTCCAGCCCCTTTAGCAGCCCTCTCTTCTGCTCTGGCCCCCTCCTTCGGCCTTTCAGTTTCCACCCACAGGCCTCTCTTGGCCCTCCAGACCCTTTAGGACCCTTCCAGTGCACTCTGGACCATCTTTCAGCCTTCTTTGTGCTCCAGAGCTGTCCTCTGGCCCCGCAGCCCACTTCGGAACCCTCTGGTCTCCTCAGAAGCCCTCCAGATGTCTTCCTTGTTCCCCAGAGTCATGTTTTGGCCATGTGGACAGCTAAGCACTCCCCCTAGTGCGCTCTGGACTACTCTTTCAGTCTTCCTGCTGCCCCAGAGCTGTATCTCGGCCCTCTAGACCCCTTCGGTCCTCCCTTGTTCCCCCAGAACCCCTCCGGAGACCTTGGTTGTGCCCCAGAGCTGGCTTCTGGCCCTGCACACCCTGCACAACCTCTCTTGTCACCGCAGACCACCACCGCTGCTCTTCCTTGCTGCCCGCTTTTTCCTTCGTGGCCCATCTAGGGCCCCTGGGATCCCTCTAGTGTGTTCCCGACTCCTCTTTGGGCCTTCCTTGTTTCCCAGAGCTGTCTCTTGGACCTCTCGCCCCCTTAGAACCTCTCTAGTCTGCTCTGAAACATTCCAGATTTCTTCGCTGTTTCCCAGAGTGATTTTTTGGCCATGTAGACTCCTTAGCACCCTGGTAGTCGCCTCGGAATCCCTCCGGAGCCCTTCTTCATGCCCTGCAGCCCTCTGTTGGCCCTCCAGCCCCTTTAGCAGCCCTCTCTTCTGCTCTGGCCCCCTCCTTCCACCTTTTTGTTTCCCCTGCAGGCCTCTCTTGGCCCTCTGCACCCCTTAGCACCCCCCTTGTGCACTCGGGACTACTTTTTCAGCTTTCTTCTGTGCCCCAGAGCTGCGTTCTGGCCCTGCACACCCTGCACAACCTCTCTTGTCACCGCAGACCACCACCGCTGCTCTTCCTTGCTTCCCTGTTTTTCCTTTGTGGCCCATCTAGTGCCCCTAGGACCCCTCTAGTGTGTTCCCGACTCCTCTTTGGGCCTTCCTTGTTTCCCAGAGCTGTCTCTTGGACCTCTCGCCCCCTTAGAACCTCTCTAGTCTGCTCTGAAACATTCCAGATCTCTTCGCTGTTTCCCAGAGTGATTTTTTGGCCATGTAGACTCCTTAGCACCCTGGTAGTCGCCTCAGAATCCCTGTGGAGCCCTTCTTCATGCCCTGCAGCCCTCTGTTGGCCCTCCAGCCCCTTTAGCAGCCCTCTCTTCTGCTCTGGCCCCCTCCTTCGGCCTTTCAGTTTCCACCCACAGGCCTCTCTTGGCCCTCCAGACCCTTTAGGACCCTTCCAGTGCACTCTGGACCATCTTTCAGCCTTCTTTGTGCCCCAGAGCTGTCCTCTGGCCCCGCAGCCCACTTCGGAACCCTCTGGTCTCCTCAGAAGCCCTCCAGATGTCTTCCTTGTTCCCCAGAGTCATGTTTTGGCCATGTAGACAGCTAAGCACTCCCCCTAGTGCGCTCTGGACTACTCTTTCAGTCTTCCTGCTGCCCTAGAGCTGTATCTCGGCCCTCTAGACCCCTTCGGTCCTCCCTTGTTCCCCCAGAACCCCTCCGGAGACCTTGGTTGTGCCCCAGAGCTGGCTTCTGGCCCTGCACACCCTGCACAACCTCTCTTGTCCCCGCAGACCACCACTGCTGCTCTTCCTTGCTTCCCTGTTTTTCCTTTGTGGCCCATCTAGTGCCCCTAGGACCCCTCTAGTGTGTTCCCGACTCCTCTTTGGGCCTTCCTTGTTTCCCAGAGCTGTCTCTTGGACCTCTCGCCCCCTTAGAACCTCTCTAGTCTGCTCTGAAACATTCCAGATTTCTTCGCTGTTTCCCAGAGTGATTTTTTGGCCATGTAGACTCCTTAGCACCCTGGTAGTCGCCTCGGAATCCCTCCGGAGCCCTTCTTCATGCCCTGCAGCCCTCTGTTGGCCCTCCAGCCCCTTTAGCAGCCCTCTCTTCTGCTCTGGCCCCCTCCTTCCACCTTTTTGTTTCCCCTGCAGGCCTCTCTTGGCCCTCTGCACCCCTTAGCACCCCCCTTGTGCACTCGGGACTACTTTTTCAGCTTTCTTCTGTGCCCCAGAGCTGCGTTCTGGCCCTGCACACCCTGCACAACCTCTCTTGTCCCCGCAGACCACCACCGCTGCTCTTCCTTGCTTCCCTGTTTTTCCTTTGTGGCCCATCTAGTGCCCCTAGGACCCCTCTAGTGTGTTCCCCACTCCTCTTTGGGCCTTCCTTGTTTCCCAGAGCTGTCTCTTGGACCTCTCGCCCCCTTAGAACCTCTCTAGTCTGCTCTGAAACATTCCAGATTTCTTCGCTGTTTCCCAGAGTGATTTTTTGGCCATGTAGACTCCTTAGCACCCTGGTAGTCGCCTCAGAATCCCTGTGGAGCCCTTCTTCATGCCCTGCAGCCCTCTGTTGGCCCTCCAGCCCCTTTAGCAGCCCTCTCTTCTGCTCTGGCCCCCTCCTTCGGCCTTTTAGTTTCCACCCACAGGCCTCTCTTGGCCCTCTGCACCCCTTAGCACCCCCCTTGTGCTCTCGGGACTACTTTTTCAGCTTTCTTCCGTGCCCCAGGGCTGTGTTCTGGCCCTGCACACCCTGCACAACTTCTCTTGTCCCCGCAGACCACCACCGCTGCTCTTCCTTGCTTCCCTGTTTTTCCTTTGTGGCCCATCTAGTGCCCCTAGGACCCCTCTAGTGTGTTCCCGACTCCTCTTTGGGCCTTCCTTGTTTCCCAGAGCTGTCTCTTGGACCTCTCGCCCCCTTAGAACCTCTCTAGTCTGCTCTGAAACATTCCAGATTTCTTCGCTGTTTCCCAGAGTGATTTTTTGGCCATGTAGACTCCTTAGCACCCTGGTAGTCGCCTCAGAATCCCTCCGGAGCCCTTCTTCATGCCCTGCAGCCCTCTGTTGGCCCTCCAGCCCCTTTAGCAGCCCTCTCTTCTGCTCTGGCCCCCTCCTTCGGCCTTTCAGTTTCCACCCACAGGCCTCTCTTGGCCCTCCAGACCCTTTAGGACCCTTCCAGTGCACTCTGGACCATCTTTCAGCCTTCTTTGTGCCCCAGAGCTGTCCTCTGGCCCCGCAGCCCACTTCGGAACCCTCTGGTCTCCTCAGAAGCCCTCCAGATGTCTTCCTTGTTCCCCAGAGTCATGTTTTGGCCATGTAGACAGCTAAGCACTCCCCCTAGTGCGCTCTGGACTACTCTTTCAGTCTTCCTGCTGCCCTAGAGCTGTATCTCGGCCCTCTAGACCCCTTCGGTGCTCCCTTGTTCCCCCAGAACCCCTCCGGAGACCTTGGTTGTGCCCCAGAGCTGGCTTCTGGCCCTGCACACCCTGCACAACCTCTCTTGTCCCCGCAGACCACCACTGCTGCTCTTCCTTGCTGCCCGCTTTTTACTTCGTGGCCCATCTAGTGCCCCTGGGACCCCTCTAGTGTGTTCCCGACTCCTCTTTGGGCCTTCCTTGTTTCCCAGAGCTGTCTCTTGGACCTCTCGCCCCCTTAGAACCTCTCTAGTCTGCTCTGAAACATTCCAGATCTCTTCGCTGTTTCCCAGAGTGATTTTTTGGCCATGTAGACTCCTTAGCACCCTGGTAGTCGCCTCAGAATCCCTGTGGAGCCCTTCTTCATGCCCTGCAGCCCTCTGTTGGCCCTCCAGCCCCTTTAGCAGCCCTCTCTTCTGCTCTGGCCCCCTCCTTCCACCTTTTTGTTTCCCCTGCAGGCCTCTCTTGGCCCTCTGCACCCCTTAGCACCCCCCTTGTGCACTCGGCACTACTTTTTCAGCTTTCTTCTGTGCCCCAGAGCTGCGTTCTGGCCCTGCACACCCTGCACAACCTCTCTTGTCCCCGCAGACCACCACCGCTGCTCTTCCTTGCTTCCCTGTTTTTCCTTTGTGGCCCATCTAGTGCCCCTAGGACCCCTCTAGTGTGTTCCCGACTCCTCTTTGGGCCTTCCTTGTTTCCCAGAGCTGTCTCTTGGACCTCTCGCCCCCTTAGAACCTCTCTAGTCTGCTCTGAAACATTCCAGATTTCTTCGCTGTTTCCCAGAGTGATTTTTTGGCCATGTAGACTCCTTAGCACCCTGGTAGTCGCCTCAGAATCCCTCCGGAGCCCTTCTTCATGCCCTGCAGCCCTCTGTTGGCCCTCCAGCCCCTTTAGCAGCCCTCTCTTCTGCTCTGGCCCCCTCCTTCGGCCTTTCAGTTTCCACCCACAGGCCTCTCTTGGCCCTCCAGACCCTTTAGGACCCTTCCAGTGCACTCTGGACCATCTTTCAGCCTTCTTTGTGCCCCAGAGCTGTCCTCTGGCCCCGCAGCCCACTTCGGAACCCTCTGGTCTCCTCAGAAGCCCTCCAGATGTCTTCCTTGTTCCCCAGAGTCATGTTTTGGCCATGTAGACAGCTAAGCACTCCCCCTAGTGCGCTCTGGACTACTCTTTCAGTCTTCCTGCTGCCCCAGAGCTGTATCTCGGCCCTCTAGACCCCTTCGGTCCTCCCTTGTTCCCCCAGAACCCCTCCGGAGACCTTGGTTGTGCCCCAGAGCTGGCTTCTGGCCCTGCACACCCTGCACAACCTCTCTTGTCCCCGCAGACCACCACTGCTGCTCTTCCTTGCTGCCCGCTTTTTACTTCGTGGCCCATCTAGTGCCCCTGGGACCCCTCTAGTGTGTTCCCCACTCCTCTTTGGGCCTTCCTTGTTTCCCAGAGCTGTCTCTTGGACCTCTCGCCCCCTTAGAACCTCTCTAGTCTGCTCTGAAACATTCCAGATTTCTTCGCTGTTTCCCAGAGTGATTTTTTGGCCATGTAGACTCCTTAGCACCCTGGTAGTCGCCTCGGAATCCCTCCGGAGCCCTTCTTCATGCCCTGCAGCCCTCTGTTGGCCCTCCAGCCCCTTTAGCAGCCCTCTCTTCTGCTCTGGCCCCCTCCTTCGGCCTTTTAGTTTCCACCCACAGGCCTCTCTTGGCCCTCTGCACCCCTTAGCACCCCCCTTGTGCACTCGGGACTACTTTTTCAGCTTTCTTCTGTGCCCCAGAGCTGCGTTCTGGCCCTGCACACCCTGCACAACCTCTCTTGTCCCTGCAGACCACCACCGCTGCTCTTCCTTGCTTCCCTGTTTTTCCTTTGTGGCCCATCTAGTGCCCCTAGGACCCCTCTAGTGTGTTCCTGACTCCTCTTTGGGCCTTCCTTGTTTCCCAGAGCTGTCTCTTGGACCTCTCGCCCCCTTAGAACCTCTCTAGTCTGCTCTGAAACATTCCAGATTTCTTCGCTGTTTCCCAGAGTGATTTTTTGGCCATGTAGACTCCTTAGCACCCTGGTAGTCGCCTCAGAATCCCTGTGGAGCCCTTCTTCATGCCCTGCAGCCCTCTGTTGGCCCTCCAGCCCCTTTAGCAGCCCTCTCTTCTGCTCTGGCCCCCTCCTTCGACCTTTCAGTTTCCACCCACAGGCCTCTCTTGGCCCTCCAGACCCTTTAGGACCCTTCCAGTGCACTCTGGACCATCTTTCAGCCTTCTTTGTGCCCCAGAGCTGTCCTCTGGCCCCGCAGCCCACTTCGGAACCCTCTGGTCTCCTCAGAAGCCCTCCAGATGTCTTCCTTGTTCCCCAGAGTCATGTTTTGGCCATGTAGACAGCTAAGCACTCCCCCTAGTGCGCTCTGGACTACTCTTTCAGTCTTCCTGCTGCCCTAGAGCTGTATCTCGGCCCTCTAGACCCCTTCGGTCCTCCCTTGTTCCCCCAGAACCCCTCCGGAGACCTTGGTTGTGCCCCAGAGCTGGCTTCTGGCCCTGCACACCCTGCACAACCTCTCTTGTCCCCGCAGACCACCACTGCTGCTCTTCCTTGCTGCCCGCTTTTTACTTCGTGGCCCATCTAGTGCCCCTAGGACCCCTCTAGTGTGTTCCCCACTCCTCTTTGGGCCTTCCTTGTTTCCCAGAGCTGTCTCTTGGACCTCTCGCCCCCTTAGAACCTCTCTAGTCTGCTCTGAAACATTCCAGATCTCTTCGCTGTTTCCCAGAGTGATTTTTTGGCCATGTAGACTCCTTAGCACCCTGGTAGTTGCCTCGGAATCCCTCCGGAGCCCTTCTTCATGCCCTGCAGCCCTCTGTTGGCCCTCCAGCCCCTTTAGCAGCCCTCTCTTCTGCTCTGGCCCCCTCCTTCGGCCTTTTAGTTTCCACCCACAGGCCTCTCTTGGCCCTCTGCACCCCTTAGCACCCCCCTTGTGCACTCGGGACTACTTTTTCAGCTTTCTTCCGTGCCCCAGGGCTGTGTTCTGGCCCTGCACACCCTGCACAACCTCTCTTGTCCCCGCAGACCACCACCGCTGCTCTTCCTTGCTTCCCTGTTTTTCCTTTGTGGCCCATCTAGTGCCCCTAGGACCCCTCTAGTGTGTTCCCGACTCCTCTTTGGGCCTCCCTTGTTTCCCAGAGCTGTCTCTTGGACCTCTCGCCCCCTTAGAACCTCTCTAGTCTGCTCTGAAACATTCCAGATTTCTTCGCTGTTTCCCAGAGTGATTTTTTGGCCATGTAGACTCCTTAGCACCCTGGTAGTCGCCTCAGAATCCCTGTGGAGCCCTTCTTCATGCCCTGCAGCCCTCTGTTGGCCCTCCAGCCCCTTTAGCAGCCCTCTCTTCTGCTCTGGCCCCCTCCTTCGGCCTTTCAGTTTCCACCCACAGGCCTCTCTTGGCCCTCCAGACCCTTTAGGACCCTTCCAGTGCACTCTGGACCATCTTTCAGCCTTCTTTGTGCCCCAGAGCTGTCCTCTGGCCCCGCAGCCCACTTCGGAACCCTCTGGTCTCCTCAGAAGCCCTCCAGATGTCTTCCTTGTTCCCCAGAGTCATGTTTTGGCCATGTAGACAGCTAAGCACTCCCCCTAGTGCGCTCTGGACTACTCTTTCAGTCTTCCTGCTGCCCTAGAGCTGTATCTCGGCCCTCTAGACCCCTTCGGTCCTCCCTTGTTCCCCCAGAACCCCTCCGGAGACCTTGGTTGTGCCCCAGAGCTGGCTTCTGGCCCTGCACACCCTGCACAACCTCTCTTGTCCCCGCAGACCACCACTGCTGCTCTTCCTTGCTGCCCGCTTTTTACTTCGTGGCCCATCTAGTGCCCCTGGGACCCCTCTAGTGTGTTCCCGACTCCTCTTTGGGCCTTCCTTGTTTCCCAGAGCTGTCTCTTGGACCTCTCGCCCCCTTAGAACCTCTCTAGTCTGCTCTGAAACATTCCAGATCTCTTCGCTGTTTCCCAGAGTGATTTTTTGGCCATGTAGACTCCTTAGCACCCTGGTAGTCGCCTCAGAATCCCTGTGGAGCCCTTCTTCATGCCCTGCAGCCCTCTGTTGGCCCTCCAGCCCCTTTAGCAGCCCTCTCTTCTGCTCTGGCCCCCTCCTTCCACCTTTTTGTTTCCCCTGCAGGCCTCTCTTGGCCCTCTGCACCCCTTAGCACCCCCCTTGTGCACTCGGGACTACTTTTTCAGCTTTCTTCTGTGCCCCAGAGCTGCGTTCTGGCCCTGCACACCCTGCACAACCTCTCTTGTCCCCGCAGACCACCACCGCTGCTCTTCCTTGCTTCCCTGTTTTTCCTTTGTGGCCCATCTAGTGCCCCTAGGACCCCTCTAGTGTGTTCCCGACTCCTCTTTGGGCCTTCCTTGTTTCCCAGAGCTGTCTCTTGGACCTCTCGCCCCCTTAGAACCTCTCTAGTCTGCTCTGAAACATTCCAGATTTCTTCGCTGTTTCCCAGAGTGATTTTTTGGCCATGTAGACTCCTTAGCACCCTGGTAGTCGCCTCAGAATCCCTGTGGAGCCCTTCTTCATGCCCTGCAGCCCTCTGTTGGCCCTCCAGCCCCTTTAGCAGCCCTCTCTTCTGCTCTGGCCCCCTCCTTCGGCCTTTCAGTTTCCACCCACAGGCCTCTCTTGGCCCTCCAGACCCTTTAGGACCCTTCCAGTGCACTCTGGACCATCTTTCAGCCTTCTTTGTGCCCCAGAGCTGTCCTCTGGCCCCGCAGCCCACTTCGGAACCCTCTGGTCTCCTCAGAAGCCCTCCAGATGTCTTCCTTGTTCCCCAGAGTCATGTTTTGGCCATGTAGACAGCTAAGCACTCCCCCTAGTGCGCTCTGGACTACTCTTTCAGTCTTCCTGCTGCCCTAGAGCTGTATCTCGGCCCTCTAGACCCCTTCGGTCCTCCCTTGTTCCCCCAGAACCCCTCCGGAGACCTTGGTTGTGCCCCAGAGCTGGCTTCTGGCCCTGCACACCCTGCACAACCTCTCTTGTCCCCGCAGACCACCACTGCTGCTCTTCCTTGCTGCCCGCTTTTTACTTCGTGGCCCATCTAGTGCCCCTGGGACCCCTCTAGTGTGTTCCCGACTCCTCTTTGGGCCTTCCTTGTTTCCCAGAGCTGTCTCTTGGACCTCTCGCCCCCTTAGAACCTCTCTAGTCTGCTCTGAAACATTCCAGATCTCTTCGCTGTTTCCCAGAGTGATTTTTTGGCCATGTAGACTCCTTAGCACCCTGGTAGTTGCCTCGGAATCCCTCCGGAGCCCTTCTTCATGCCCTGCAGCCCTCTGTTGGCCCTCCAGCCCCTTTAGCAGCCCTCTCTTCTGCTCTGGCCCCCTCCTTCGGCCTTTTAGTTTCCACCCACAGGCCTCTCTTGGCCCTCTGCACCCCTTAGCACCCCCCTTGTGCACTCGGGACTACTTTTTCAGCTTTCTTCCGTGCCCCAGGGCTGTGTTCTGGCCCTGCACACCCTGCACAACCTCTCTTGTCCCCGCAGACCACCACCGCTGCTCTTCCTTGCTTCCCTGTTTTTCCTTTGTGGCCCATCTAGTGCCCCTAGGACCCCTCTAGTGTGTTCCCGACTCCTCTTTGGGCCTCCCTTGTTTCCCAGAGCTGTCTCTTGGACCTCTCGCCCCCTTAGAACCTCTCTAGTCTGCTCTGAAACATTCCAGATTTCTTCGCTGTTTCCCAGAGTGATTTTTTGGCCATGTAGACTCCTTAGCACCCTGGTAGTCGCCTCAGAATCCCTGTGGAGCCCTTCTTCATGCCCTGCAGCCCTCTGTTGGCCCTCCAGCCCCTTTAGCAGCCCTCTCTTCTGCTCTGGCCCCCTCCTTCGGCCTTTCAGTTTCCACCCACAGGCCTCTCTTGGCCCTCCAGACCCTTTAGGACCCTTCCAGTGCACTCTGGACCATCTTTCAGCCTTCTTTGTGCCCCAGAGCTGTCCTCTGGCCCCGCAGCCCACTTCGGAACCCTCTGGTCTCCTCAGAAGCCCTCCAGATGTCTTCCTTGTTCCCCAGAGTCATGTTTTGGCCATGTAGACAGCTAAGCACTCCCCCTAGTGCGCTCTGGACTACTCTTTCAGTCTTCCTGCTGCCCTAGAGCTGTATCTCGGCCCTCTAGACCCCTTCGGTCCTCCCTTGTTCCCCCAGAACCCCTCCGGAGACCTTGGTTGTGCCCCAGAGCTGGCTTCTGGCCCTGCACACCCTGCACAACCTCTCTTGTCCCCGCAGACCACCACTGCTGCTCTTCCTTGCTGCCCGCTTTTTACTTCGTGGCCCATCTAGTGCCCCTGGGACCCCTCTAGTGTGTTCCCGACTCCTCTTTGGGCCTTCCTTGTTTCCCAGAGCTGTCTCTTGGACCTCTCGCCCCCTTAGAACCTCTCTAGTCTGCTCTGAAACATTCCAGATCTCTTCGCTGTTTCCCAGAGTGATTTTTTGGCCATGTAGACTCCTTAGCACCCTGGTAGTCGCCTCAGAATCCCTGTGGAGCCCTTCTTCATGCCCTGCAGCCCTCTGTTGGCCCTCCAGCCCCTTTAGCAGCCCTCTCTTCTGCTCTGGCCCCCTCCTTCCACCTTTTTGTTTCCCCTGCAGGCCTCTCTTGGCCCTCTGCACCCCTTAGCACCCCCCTTGTGCACTCGGGACTACTTTTTCAGCTTTCTTCTGTGCCCCAGAGCTGCGTTCTGGCCCTGCACACCCTGCACAACCTCTCTTGTCCCCGCAGACCACCACCGCTGCTCTTCCTTGCTTCCCTGTTTTTCCTTTGTGGCCCATCTAGTGCCCCTAGGACCCCTCTAGTGTGTTCCCGACTCCTCTTTGGGCCTTCCTTGTTTCCCAGAGCTGTCTCTTGGACCTCTCGCCCCCTTAGAACCTCTCTAGTCTGCTCTGAAACATTCCAGATTTCTTCGCTGTTTCCCAGAGTGATTTTTTGGCCATGTAGACTCCTTAGCACCCTGGTAGTCGCCTCAGAATCCCTGTGGAGCCCTTCTTCATGCCCTGCAGCCCTCTGTTGGCCCTCCAGCCCCTTTAGCAGCCCTCTCTTCTGCTCTGGCCCCCTCCTTCGGCCTTTCAGTTTCCACCCACAGGCCTCTCTTGGCCCTCCAGACCCTTTAGGACCCTTCCAGTGCACTCTGGACCATCTTTCAGCCTTCTTTGTGCCCCAGAGCTGTCCTCTGGCCCCGCAGCCCACTTCGGAACCCTCTGGTCTCCTCAGAAGCCCTCCAGATGTCTTCCTTGTTCCCCAGAGTCATGTTTTGGCCATGTAGACAGCTAAGCACTCCCCCTAGTGCGCTCTGGACTACTCTTTCAGTCTTCCTGCTGCCCTAGAGCTGTATCTCGGCCCTCTAGACCCCTTCGGTGCTCCCTTGTTCCCCCAGAACCCCTCCGGAGACCTTGGTTGTGCCCCAGAGCTGGCTTCTGGCCCTGCACACCCTGCACAACCTCTCTTGTCCCCGCAGACCACCACTGCTGCTCTTCCTTGCTGCCCGCTTTTTACTTCGTGGCCCATCTAGTGCCCCTGGGACCCCTCTAGTGTGTTCCCGACTCCTCTTTGGGCCTTCCTTGTTTCCCAGAGCTGTCTCTTGGACCTCTCGCCCCCTTAGAACCTCTCTAGTCTGCTCTGAAACATTCCAGATCTCTTCGCTGTTTCCCAGAGTGATTTTTTGGCCATGTAGACTCCTTAGCACCCTGGTAGTTGCCTCGGAATCCCTCCGGAGCCCTTCTTCATGCCCTGCAGCCCTCTGTTGGCCCTCCAGCCCCTTTAGCAGCCCTCTCTTCTGCTCTGGCCCCCTCCTTCGGCCTTTTAGTTTCCACCCACAGGCCTCTCTTGGCCCTCTGCACCCCTTAGCACCCCCCTTGTGCACTCGGGACTACTTTTTCAGCTTTCTTCCGTGCCCCAGGGCTGTGTTCTGGCCCTGCACACCCTGCACAACCTCTCTTGTCCCCGCAGACCACCACCGCTGCTCTTCCTTGCTTCCCTGTTTTTCCTTTGTGGCCCATCTAGTGCCCCTAGGACCCCTCTAGTGTGTTCCCCACTCCTCTTTGGGCCTTCCTTGTTTCCCAGAGCTGTCTCTTGGACCTCTCGCCCCCTTAGAACCTCTCTAGTCTGCTCTGAAACATTCCAGATTTCTTCGCTGTTTCCCAGAGTGATTTTTTGGCCATGTAGACTCCTTAGCACCCTGGTAGTCGCCTCGGAATCCCTCCGGAGCCCTTCTTCATGCCCTGCAGCCCTCTGTTGGCCCTCCAGCCCCTTTAGCAGCCCTCTCTTCTGCTCTGGCCCCCTCCTTCGGCCTTTTTGTTTCCCCTGCAGGCCTCTCTTGGCCCTCTGCACACCTTAGCACCCCCCTTGTGCACTCGGGACTACTTTTTCAGCTTTCTTCTGTGCCCCAGAGCTGCGTTCTGGCCCTGCACACCCTGCACAACCTCTCTTGTCACCGCAGACCACCACTGCTGCTCTTCCTTGCTGCCCGCTTTTTACTTCGTGGCCCATCTAGTGCCCCTGGGACCCCTCTAGTGTGTTCCCCACTCCTCTTTGGGCCTTCCTTGTTTCCCAGAGCTGTCTCTTGGACCTCTCGCCCCCTTAGAACCTCTCTAGTCTGCTCTGAAACATTCCAGATTTCTTCGCTGTTTCCCAGAGTGATTTTTTGGCCATGTAGACTCCTTAGCACCCTGGTAGTCGCCTCGGAATCCCTCCGGAGCCCTTCTTCATGCCCTGCAGCCCTCTGTTGGCCCTCCAGCCCCTTTAGCAGCCCTCTCTTCTGCTCTGGCCCCCTCCTTCGGCCTTTCAGTTTCCACCCGCAGGCCTCTCTTGGCCCTCTGCACCCCTTAGCACCCCCCTTGTGCACTCGGGACTACTTTTTCAGCTTTCTTCCGTGCCCCAGGGCTGTGTTCTGGCCCTGCACACCCTGCACAACCTCTCTTGTCCCCGCAGACCACCACCGCTGCTCTTCCTTGCTTCCCTGTTTTTCCTTTGTGGCCCATCTAGTGCCCCTAGGACCCCTCTAGTGTGTTCCCGACTCCTCTTTGGGCCTTCCTTGTTTCCCAGAGCTGTCTCTTGGACCTCTCGCCCCCTTAGAACCTCTCTAGTCTGCTCTGAAACATTCCAGATTTCTTCGCTGTTTCCCAGAGTGATTTTTTGGCCATGTAGACTCCTTAGCACCCTGGCAGTCCCCTCAGGATCACTTCGGAGCCCTTCTTCATGCCCTGCAGCCCTCTGTTGGCCCTCCAGCCCCTTTAGCAGCCCTCTCTTCTGCTCTGGCCCCCTCCTTCGGCCTTTTAGTTTCCACCCACAGGCCTCTCTTGGCCCTCTGCACCCCTTAGCACCCCCCTTGTGCACTCGGGACTACTTTTTCAGCTTTCTTCCGTGCCCCAGGGCTGTGTTCTGGCCCTGCACACCCTGCACAACCTCTCTTGTCCCCGCAGACCACCACCGCTGCTCTTCCTTGCTTCCCTGTTTTTCCTTTGTGGCCCATCTAGTGCCCCTGGGATCCCTCTAGTGTGTTCCCGACTCCTCTTTGGGCCTTCCTTGTTTCCCAGAGCTGTCTCTTGGACCTCTCGCCCCCTTAGAACCTCTCTAGTCTGCTCTGAAACATTCCAGATTTCTTCGCTGTTTCCCAGAGTGATTTTTTGGCCATGTAGACTCCTTAGCACCCTGGTAGTCGCCTCAGAATCCCTCCGGAGCCCTTCTTCATGCCCTGCAGCCCTCTGTTGGCCCTCCAGCCCCTTTAGCAGCCCTCTCTTCTGCTCTGGCCCCCTCCTTCGGCCTTTTAGTTTCCACCCACAGGCCTCTCTTGGCCCTCTGCACCCCTTAGCACCCCCCTTGTGCACTCGGGACTACTTTTTCAGCTTTCTTCCGTGCCCCAGGGCTGTGTTCTGGCCCTGCACACCCTGCACAACTTCTCTTGTCCCCGCAGACCACCACCGCTGCTCTTCCTTGCTTCCCTGTTTTTCCTTTGTGGCCCATCTAGTGCCCCTAGGACCCCTCTAGTGTGTTCCCGACTCCTCTTTGGGCCTTCCTTGTTTCCCAGAGCTGTCTCTTGGACCTCTCGCCCCCTTAGAACCTCTCTAGTCTGCTCTGAAACATTCCAGATTTCTTCGCTGTTTCCCAGAGTGATTTTTTGGCCATGTAGACTCCTTAGCACCCTGGTAGTCGCCTCGGAATCCCTGTGGAGCCCTTCTTCATGCCCTGCAGCCCTCTGTTGGCCCTCCAGCCCCTTTAGCAGCCCTCTCTTCTGCTCTGGCCCCCTCCTTCGGCCTTTCAGTTTCCACCCACAGGCCTCTCTTGGCCCTCCAGACCCTTTAGGACCCTTCCAGTGCACTCTGGACCATCTTTCAGCCTTCTTTGTGCCCCAGAGCTGTCCTCTGGCCCCGCAGCCCACTTCGGAACCCTCTGGTCTCCTCAGAAGCCCTCCAGATGTCTTCCTTGTTCCCCAGAGTCATGTTTTGGCCATGTAGACAGCTAAGCACTCCCCCTAGTGCGCTCTGGACTACTCTTTCAGTCTTCCTGCTGCCCCAGAGCTGTATCTCGGCCCTCTAGACCCCTTCGGTCCTCCCTTGTTCCCCCAGAACCCCTCCGGAGACCTTGGTTGTGCCCCAGAGCTGGCTTCTGGCCCTGCACACCCTGCACAACCTCTCTTGTCACCGCAGACCACCACCGCTGCTCTTCCTTGCTGCCCGCTTTTTCCTTCGTGGCCCATCTAGTGCCCCTGGGATCCCTCTAGTGTGTTCCCGACTCCTCTTTGGGCCTTCCTTGTTTCCCAGAGCTGTCTCTTGGACCTCTCGCCCCCTTAGAACCTCTCTAGTCTGCTCTGAAACATTCCAGATTTCTTCGCTGTTTCCCAGAGTGATTTTTTGGCCATGTAGACTCCTTAGCACCCTGGCAGTCCCCTCAGGATCCCTCCGGAGCCCTTCTTCATGCCCTGCAGCCCTCTGTTGGCCCTCCAGCCCCTTTAGCAGCCCTCTCTTCTGCTCTGGCCCCCTCCTTCGGCCTTTTAGTTTCCACCCACAGGCCTCTCTTGGCCCTCTGCACCCCTTAGCACCCCCCTTGTGCACTCGGGACTACTTTTTCAGCTTTCTTCCGTGCCCCAGGGCTGTGTTCTGGCCCTGCACACCCTGCACAACTTCTCTTGTCCCCGCAGACCACCACCGCTGCTCTTCCTTGCTTCCCTGTTTTTCCTTTGTGGCCCATCTAGTGCCCCTAGGACCCCTCTAGTGTGTTCCCGACTCCTCTTTGGGCCTTCCTTGTTTCCCAGAGCTGTCTCTTGGACCTCTCGCCCCCTTAGAACCTCTCTAGTCTGCTCTGAAACATTCCAGATTTCTTCGCTGTTTCCCAGAGTGATTTTTTGGCCATGTAGACTCCTTAGCACCCTGGCAGTCCCCTCAGGATCCCTGTGGAGCCCTTCTTCATGCCCTGCAGCCCTCTGTTGGCCCTCCAGCCCCTTTAGCAGCCCTCTCTTCTGCTCTGGCCCCCTCCTTCCACCTTTTTGTTTCCCCTGCAGGCCTCTCTTGGCCCTCTGCACCCCTTAGCACCCCCCTTGTGCACTCGGGACTACTTTTTCAGCTTTCTTCTGTGCCCCAGAGCTGCGTTCTGGCCCTGCACACCCTGCACAACCTCTCTTGTCCCCGCAGACCACCACCGCTGCTCTTCCTTGCTTCCCTGTTTTTCCTTTGTGGCCCATCTAGTGCCCCTAGGACCCCTCTAGTGTGTTCCCGACTCCTCTTTGGGCCTTCCTTGTTTCCCAGAGCTGTCTCTTGGACCTCTCGCCCCCTTAGAACCTCTCTAGTCTGCTCTGAAACATTCCAGATCTCTTCGCTGTTTCCCAGAGTGATTTTTTGGCCATGTAGACTCCTTAGCACCCTGGTAGTCGCCTCAGAATCCCTCCGGAGCCCTTCTTCATGCCCTGCAGCCCTCTGTTGGCCCTCCAGCCCCTTTAGCAGCCCTCTCTTCTGCTCTGGCCCCCTCCTTCGGCCTTTCAGTTTCCACCCACAGGCCTCTCTTGGCCCTCCAGACCCTTTAGGACCCTTCCAGTGCACTCTGGACCATCTTTCAGCCTTCTTTGTGCCCCAGAGCTGTCCTCTGGCCCCGCAGCCCACTTCGGAACCCTCTGGTCTCCTCAGAAGCCCTCCAGATGTCTTCCTTGTTCCCCAGAGTCATGTTTTGGCCATGTAGACAGCTAAGCACTCCCCCTAGTGCGCTCTGGACTACTCTTTCAGTCTTCCTGCTGCCCCAGAGCTGTATCTCGGCCCTCTAGACCCCTTCGGTCCTCCCTTGTTCCCCCAGAACCCCTCCGGAGACCTTGGTTGTGCCCCAGAGCTGGCTTCTGGCCCTGCACACCCTGCACAACCTCTCTTGTCCCCGCAGACCACCACTGCTGCTCTTCCTTGCTGCCCGCTTTTTACTTCGTGGCCCATCTAGTGCCCCTGGGACCCCTCTAGTGTGTTCCCGACTCCTCTTTGGGCCTTCCTTGTTTCCCAGAGCTGTCTCTTGGACCTCTCGCCCCCTTAGAACCTCTCTAGTCTGCTCTGAAACATTCCAGATTTCTTCGCTGTTTCCCAGAGTGATTTTTTGGCCATGTAGACTCCTTAGCACCCTGGTAGTCGCCTCGGAATCCCTCCGGAGCCCTTCTTCATGCCCTGCAGCCCTCTGTTGGCCCTCCAGCCCCTTTAGCAGCCCTCTCTTCTGCTCTGGCCCCCTCCTTCGACCTTTTTGTTTCCCCTGCAGGCCTCTCTTGGCCCTCTGCACCCCTTAGCACCCCCCTTGTGCACTCGGGACTACTTTTTCAGCTTTCTTCCGTGCCCCAGGGCTGTGTTCTGGCCCTGCACACCCTGCACAACCTCTCTTGTCCCCGCAGACCACCACCGCTGCTCTTCCTTGCTTCCCTGTTTTTCCTTTGTGGCCCATCTAGTGCCCCTGGGATCCCTCTAGTGTGTTCCCGACTCCTCTTTGGGCCTTCCTTGTTTCCCAGAGCTGTCTCTTGGACCTCTCGCCCCCTTAGAACCTCTCTAGTCTGCTCTGAAACATTCCAGATTTCTTCGCTGTTTCCCAGAGTGATTTTTTGGCCATGTAGACTCCTTAGCACCCTGGCAGTCCCCTCAGGATCCCTCCGGAGCCCTTCTTCATGCCCTGCAGCCCTCTGTTGGCCCTCCAGCCCCTTTAGCAGCCCTCTCTTCTGCTCTGGCCCCCTCCTTCGGCCTTTTAGTTTCCACCCACAGGCCTCTCTTGGCCCTCTGCACCCCTTAGCACCCCCCTTGTGCACTCGGGACTACTTTTTCAGCTTTCTTCCGTGCCCCAGGGCTGTGTTCTGGCCCTGCACACCCTGCACAACCTCTCTTGTCCCCGCAGACCACCACCGCTGCTCTTCCTTGCTTCCCTGTTTTTCCTTTGTGGCCCATCTAGTGCCCCTGGGATCCCTCTAGTGTGTTCCCGACTCCTCTTTGGGCCTTCCTTGTTTCCCAGAGCTGTCTCTTGGACCTCTCGCCCCCTTAGAACCTCTCTAGTCTGCTCTGAAACATTCCAGATTTCTTCGCTGTTTCCCAGAGTGATTTTTTGGCCATGTAGACTCCTTAGCACCCTGGTAGTCGCCTCGGAATCCCTCCGGAGCCCTTCTTCATGCCCTGCAGCCCTCTGTTGGCCCTCCAGCCCCTTTAGCAGCCCTCTCTTCTGCTCTGGCCCCCTCCTTCGGCCTTTTAGTTTCCACCCACAGGCCTCTCTTGGCCCTCTGCACCCCTTAGCACCCCCCTTGTGCACTCGGGACTACTTTTTCAGCTTTCTTCCGTGCCCCAGGGCTGTCTTCTGGCCCTGCACACCCTGCACAACCTCTCTTGTCCCCGCAGACCACCACCGCTGCTCTTCCTTGCTTCCCTGTTTTTCCTTTGTGGCCCATCTAGTGCCCCTAGGACCCCTCTAGTGTGTTCCCGACTCCTCTTTGGGCCTTCCTTGTTTCCCAGAGCTGTCTCTTGGACCTCTCGCCCCCTTAGAACCTCTCTAGTCTGCTCTGAAACATTCCAGATTTCTTCGCTGTTTCCCAGAGTGATTTTTTGGCCATGTAGACTCCTTAGCACCCTGGTAGTCCCCTCAGGATCCCTCCGGAGCCCTTCTTCATGCCCTGCAGCCCTCTGTTGGCCCTCCAGCCCCTTTAGCAGCCCTCTCTTCTGCTCTGGCCCCCTCCTTCGGCCTTTCAGTTTCCACCCACAGGCCTCTCTTGGCCCTCCAGACCCTTTAGGACCCTTCCAGTGCACTCTGGACCATCTTTCAGCCTTCTTTGTGCCCCAGAGCTGTCCTCTGGCCCCGCAGCCCACTTCGGAACCCTCTGGTCTCCTCAGAAGCCCTCCAGATGTCTTCCTTGTTCCCCAGAGTCATGTTTTGGCCATGTAGACAGCTAAGCACTCCCCCTAGTGCGCTCTGGACTACTCTTTCAGTCTTCCTGCTGCCCTAGAGCTGTATCTCGGCCCTCTAGACCCCTTCGGTCCTCCCTTGTTCCCCCAGAACCCCTCCGGAGACCTTGGTTGTGCCCCAGAGCTGTCTTCTGGCCCTGCACACCCTGCACAACTTCTCTTGTCACCGCAGACCACCACCGCTGCTCTTCCTTGTGTCCCTGTTTTTCCTTTGTGGCCCATCTAGTGCCCCTGGGATCCCTCTAGTGTGTTCCCGACTCCTCTTTGGGCCTTCCTTGTTTCCCAGAGCTGTCTCTTGGACCTCTCGCCCCCTTAGAACCTCTCTAGTCTGCTCTGAAACATTCCAGATTTCTTCGCTGTTTCCCAGAGTGATTTTTTGGCCATGTAGACTCCTTAGCACCCTGGTAGTCGCCTCGGAATCCCTCCGGAGCCCTTCTTCATGCCCTGCAGCCCTCTGTTGGCCCTCCAGCCCCTTTAGCAGCCCTCTCTTCTGCTCTGGCCCCCTCCTTCGGCCTTTTAGTTTCCACCCACAGGCCTCTCTTGGCCCTCTGCACCCCTTAGCACCCCCCTTGTGCACTCGGGACTACTTTTTCAGCTTTCTTCCGTGCCCCAGGGCTGTGTTCTGGCCCTGCACACCCTGCACAACCTCTCTTGTCCCCGCAGACCACCACCGCTGCTCTTCCTTGCTTCCCTGTTTTTCCTTTGTGGCCCATCTAGTGCCCCTAGGACCCCTCTAGTGTGTTCCCGACTCCTCTTTGGGCCTTCCTTGTTTCCCAGAGCTGTCTCTTGGACCTCTCGCCCCCTTAGAACCTCTCTAGTCTGCTCTGAAACATTCCAGATTTCTTCGCTGTTTCCCAGAGTGATTTTTTGGCCATGTAGACTCCTTAGCACCCTGGTAGTCGCCTCAGAATCCCTGTGGAGCCCTTCTTCATGCCCTGCAGCCCTCTGTTGGCCCTCCAGCCCCTTTAGCAGCCCTCTCTTCTGCTCTGGCCCCCTCCTTCCACCTTTTTGTTTCCCCTGCAGGCCTCTCTTGGCCCTCTGCACCCCTTAGCACCCCCCTTGTGCACTCGGGACTACTTTTTCAGCTTTCTTCCGTGTCGCAGAGCTGCGTTCTGGCCCTGCACACCCTGCACAACCTCTCTTGTCACCGCAGACCACCACCGCTGCTCTTCCTTGCTGCCCGCTTTTTACTTCGTGGCCCATCTAGTGCCCCTGGGACCCCTCTAGTGTGTTCCCGACTCCTCTTTGGGCCTTCCTTGTTTCCCAGAGCTGTCTCTTGGACCTCTCGCCCCCTTAGAACCTCTCTAGTCTGCTCTGAAACATTCCAGATCTCTTCGCTGTTTCCCAGAGTGATTTTTTGGCCATGTAGACTCCTTAGCACCCTGGTAGTCGCCTCAGAATCCCTGTGGAGCCCTTCTTCATGCCCTGCAGCCCTCTGTTGGCCCTCCAGCCCCTTTAGCAGCCCTCTCTTCTGCTCTGGCCCCCTCCTTCGGCCTTTCAGTTTCCACCCACAGGCCTCTCTTGGCCCTCCAGACCCTTTAGGACCCTTCCAGTGCACTCTGGACCATCTTTCAGCCTTCTTTGTGCCCCAGAGCTGTCCTCTGGCCCCGCAGCCCACTTCGGAACCCTCTGGTCTCCTCAGAAGCCCTCCAGATGTCTTCCTTGTTCCCCAGAGTCATGTTTTGGCCATGTAGACAGCTAAGCACTCCCCCTAGTGCGCTCTGGACTACTCTTTCAGTCTTCCTGCTGCCCTAGAGCTGTATCTCGGCCCTCTAGACCCCTTCGGTCCTCCCTTGTTCCCCCAGAACCCCTCCGGAGACCTTGGTTGTGCCCCAGAGCTGTCTTCTGGCCCTGCACACCCTGCACAACTTCTCTTGTCACCGCAGACCACCACCGCTGCTCTTCCTTGCGTCCCTGTTTTTCCTTTGTGGCCCATCTAGTGCCCCTGGGATCCCTCTAGTGTGTTCCCGACTCCTCTTTGGGCCTTCCTTGTTTCCCAGAGCTGTCTCTTGGACCTCTCGCCCCCTTAGAACCTCTCTAGTCTGCTCTGAAACATTCCAGATTTCTTCGCTGTTTCCCAGAGTGATTTTTTGGCCATGTAGACTCCTTAGCACCCTGGTAGTCGCCTCGGAATCCCTCCGGAGCCCTTCTTCATGCCCTGCAGCCCTCTGTTGGCCCTCCAGCCCCTTTAGCAGCCCTCTCTTCTGCTCTGGCCCCCTCCTTCGGCCTTTTAGTTTCCACCCACAGGCCTCTCTTGGCCCTCTGCACCCCTTAGCACCCCCCTTGTGCACTCGGGACTACTTTTTCAGCTTTCTTCTGTGCCCCAGAGCTGCGTTCTGGCCCTGCACACCCTGCACAACCTCTCTTGTCCCCGCAGACCACCACCGCTGCTCTTCCTTGCTTCCCTGTTTTTCCTTTGTGGCCCATCTAGTGCCCCTAGGACCCCTCTAGTGTGTTCCCGACTCCTCTTTGGGCCTTCCTTGTTTCCCAGAGCTGTCTCTTGGACCTCTCGCCCCCTTAGAACCTCTCTAGTCTGCTCTGAAACATTCCAGATTTCTTCGCTGTTTCCCAGAGTGATTTTTTGGCCATGTAGACTCCTTAGCACCCTGGCAGTCCCCTCAGGATCCCTGTGGAGCCCTTCTTCATGCCCTGCAGCCCTCTGTTGGCCCTCCAGCCCCTTTAGCAGCCCTCTCTTCTGCTCTGGCCCCCTCCTTCGACCTTTTTGTTTCCACCCACAGGCCTCTCTTGGCCCTCTGCACCCCTAAGCACCCCCCTTGTGCACTCGGGACTACTTTTTCAGCTTTCTTCCGTGCCCCAGGGCTGTGTTCTGGCCCTGCACACCCTGCACAACCTCTCTTGTCCCCGCAGACCACCACCGCTGCTCTTCCTTGCTTCCCTGTTTTTCCTTTGTGGCCCATCTAGTGCCCCTAGGACCCCTCTAGTGTGTTCCCGACTCCTCTTTGGGCCTTCCTTGTTTCCCAGAGCTGTCTCTTGGACCTCTCGCCCCCTTAGAACCTCTCTAGTCTGCTCTGAAACATTCCAGATTTCTTCGCTGTTTCCCAGAGTGATTTTTTGGCCATGTAGACTCCTTAGCACCCTGGTAGTCGCCTCAGAATCCCTGTGGAGCCCTTCTTCATGCCCTGCAGCCCTCTGTTGGCCCTCCAGCCCCTTTAGCAGCCCTCTCTTCTGCTCTGGCCCCCTCCTTCCACCTTTTTGTTTCCCCTGCAGGCCTCTCTTGGCCCTCTGCACCCCTTAGCACCCCCCTTGTGCACTCGGGACTACTTTTTCAGCTTTCTTCTGTGCCCCAGAGCTGCGTTCTGGCCCTGCACACCCTGCACAACCTCTCTTGTCACCGCAGACCACCACCGCTGCTCTTCCTTGCTTCCCTGTTTTTCCTTTGTGGCCCATCTAGTGCTCCTAGGACCCCTCTAGTGTGTTCCCGACTCCTCTTTGGGCCTTCCTTGTTTCCCAGAGCTGTCTCTTGGACCTCTCGCCCCCTTAGAACCTCTCTAGTCTGCTCTGAAACATTCCAGATCTCTTCCTTCTTTCCCAGAGTGATTTTTTGGCCATGTAGACTCCTTAGCACCCTGGTAGTCCCCTCAGGATCCCTGTGGAGCCCTTCTTCATGCCCTGCAGCCCTCTGTTGGCCCTCCAGCCCCTTTAGCAGCCCTCTCTTCTGCTCTGGCCCCCTCCTTCGGCCTTTTTGTTTCCCCTGCAGGCCTCTCTTGGCCCTCTGCACCCCTTAGCACCCCCCTTGTGCACTCGGGACTACTTTTTCAGCTTTCTTCCGTGCCCCAGGGCTGTGTTCTGGCCCTGCACACCCTGCACAACCTCTCTTGTCCCCGCAGACCACCACCGCTGCTCTTCCTTGCTTCCCTGTTTTTCCTTTGTGGCCCATCTAGTGCCCCTGGGATCCCTCTAGTGTGTTCCCGACTCCTCTTTGGGCCTTCCTTGTTTCCCAGAGCTGTCTCTTGGACCTCTCGCCCCCTTAGAACCTCTCTAGTCTGCTCTGAAACATTCCAGATCTCTTCGCTGTTTCCCAGAGTGATTTTTTGGCCATGTAGACTCCTTAGCACCCTGGTAGTCGCCTCGGAATCCCTCCGGAGCCCTTCTTCATGCCCTGCAGCCCTCTGTTGGCCCTCCAGCCCCTTTAGCAGCCCTCTCTTCTGCTCTGGCCCCCTCCTTCGGCCTTTTAGTTTCCACCCACAGGCCTCTCTTGGCCCTCCAGACCCTTTAGGACCCTTCCAGTGCACTCTGGACCATCTTTCAGCCTTCTTTGTGCCCCAGAGCTGTCCTCTGGCCCCGCAGCCCACTTCGGAACCCTCTGGTCTCCTCAGAAGCCCTCCAGATGTCTTCCTTGTTCCCCAGAGTCATGTTTTGGCCATGTAGACAGCTAAGCACTCCCCCTAGTGCGCTCTGGACTACTCTTTCAGTCTTCCTGCTGCCCTAGAGCTGTATCTCGGCCCTCTAGACCCCTTCGGTCCTCCCTTGTTCCCCCAGAACCCCTCCGGAGACCTTGGTTGTGCCCCAGAGCTGTCTTCTGGCCCTGCACACCCTGCACAACTTCTCTTGTCACCGCAGACCACCACCGCTGCTCTTCCTTGCGTCCCTGTTTTTCCTTTGTGGCCCATCTAGTGCCCCTGGGATCCCTCTAGTGTGTTCCCGACTCCTCTTTGGGCCTTCCTTGTTTCCCAGAGCTGTCTCTTGGACCTCTCGCCCCCTTAGAACCTCTCTAGTCTGCTCTGAAACATTCCAGATTTCTTCGCTGTTTCCCAGAGTGATTTTTTGGCCATGTAGACTCCTTAGCACCCTGGTAGTCGCCTCGGAATCCCTCCGGAGCCCTTCTTCATGCCCTGCAGCCCTCTGTTGGCCCTCCAGCCCCTTTAGCAGCCCTCTCTTCTGCTCTGGCCCCCTCCTTCGGCCTTTTAGTTTCCACCCACAGGCCTCTCTTGGCCCTCTGCACCCCTTAGCACCCCCCTTGTGCACTCGGGACTACTTTTTCAGCTTTCTTCCGTGCCCCAGGGCTGTGTTCTGGCCCTGCACACCCTGCACAACCTCTCTTGTCCCCGCAGACCACCACCGCTGCTCTTCCTTGCTTCCCTGTTTTTCCTTTGTGGCCCATCTAGTGCCCCTAGGACCCCTCTAGTGTGTTCCCGACTCCTCTTTGGGCCTTCCTTGTTTCCCAGAGCTGTCTCTTGGACCTCTCGCCCCCTTAGAACCTCTCTAGTCTGCTCTGAAACATTCCAGATTTCTTCGCTGTTTCCCAGAGTGATTTTTTGGCCATGTAGACTCCTTAGCACCCTGGTAGTCGCCTCAGAATCCCTGTGGAGCCCTTCTTCATGCCCTGCAGCCCTCTGTTGGCCCTCCAGCCCCTTTAGCAGCCCTCTCTTCTGCTCTGGCCCCCTCCTTCCACCTTTTTGTTTCCCCTGCAGGCCTCTCTTGGCCCTCTGCACCCCTTAGCACCCCCCTTGTGCACTCGGGACTACTTTTTCAGCTTTCTTCCGTGTCGCAGAGCTGCGTTCTGGCCCTGCACACCCTGCACAACCTCTCTTGTCACCGCAGACCACCACCGCTGCTCTTCCTTGCTGCCCGCTTTTTACTTCGTGGCCCATCTAGTGCCCCTGGGACCCCTCTAGTGTGTTCCCGACTCCTCTTTGGGCCTTCCTTGTTTCCCAGAGCTGTCTCTTGGACCTCTCGCCCCCTTAGAACCTCTCTAGTCTGCTCTGAAACATTCCAGATCTCTTCGCTGTTTCCCAGAGTGATTTTTTGGCCATGTAGACTCCTTAGCACCCTGGTAGTCGCCTCAGAATCCCTGTGGAGCCCTTCTTCATGCCCTGCAGCCCTCTGTTGGCCCTCCAGCCCCTTTAGCAGCCCTCTCTTCTGCTCTGGCCCCCTCCTTCGGCCTTTCAGTTTCCACCCACAGGCCTCTCTTGGCCCTCCAGACCCTTTAGGACCCTTCCAGTGCACTCTGGACCATCTTTCAGCCTTCTTTGTGCCCCAGAGCTGTCCTCTGGCCCCGCAGCCCACTTCGGAACCCTCTGGTCTCCTCAGAAGCCCTCCAGATGTCTTCCTTGTTCCCCAGAGTCATGTTTTGGCCATGTAGACAGCTAAGCACTCCCCCTAGTGCGCTCTGGACTACTCTTTCAGTCTTCCTGCTGCCCTAGAGCTGTATCTCGGCCCTCTAGACCCCTTCGGTCCTCCCTTGTTCCCCCAGAACCCCTCCGGAGACCTTGGTTGTGCCCCAGAGCTGTCTTCTGGCCCTGCACACCCTGCACAACTTCTCTTGTCACCGCAGACCACCACCGCTGCTCTTCCTTGCGTCCCTGTTTTTCCTTTGTGGCCCATCTAGTGCCCCTGGGATCCCTCTAGTGTGTTCCCGACTCCTCTTTGGGCCTTCCTTGTTTCCCAGAGCTGTCTCTTGGACCTCTCGCCCCCTTAGAACCTCTCTAGTCTGCTCTGAAACATTCCAGATTTCTTCGCTGTTTCCCAGAGTGATTTTTTGGCCATGTAGACTCCTTAGCACCCTGGTAGTCGCCTCGGAATCCCTCCGGAGCCCTTCTTCATGCCCTGCAGCCCTCTGTTGGCCCTCCAGCCCCTTTAGCAGCCCTCTCTTCTGCTCTGGCCCCCTCCTTCGGCCTTTTAGTTTCCACCCACAGGCCTCTCTTGGCCCTCTGCACCCCTTAGCACCCCCCTTGTGCACTCGGGACTACTTTTTCAGCTTTCTTCTGTGCCCCAGAGCTGCGTTCTGGCCCTGCACACCCTGCACAACCTCTCTTGTCCCCGCAGACCACCACCGCTGCTCTTCCTTGCTTCCCTGTTTTTCCTTTGTGGCCCATCTAGTGCCCCTGGGATCCCTCTAGTGTGTTCCCGACTCCTCTTTGGGCCTTCCTTGTTTCCCAGAGCTGTCTCTTGGACCTCTCGCCCCCTTAGAACCTCTCTAGTCTGCTCTGAAACATTCCAGATTTCTTCGCTGTTTCCCAGAGTGATTTTTTGGCCATGTAGACTCCTTAGCACCCTGGCAGTCCCCTCAGGATCCCTGTGGAGCCCTTCTTCATGCCCTGCAGCCCTCTGTTGGCCCTCCAGCCCCTTTAGCAGCCCTCTCTTCTGCTCTGGCCCCCTCCTTCGGCCTTTTAGTTTCCACCCACAGGCCTCTCTTGGCCCTCTGCACCCCTTAGCACCCCCCTTGTGCACTCGGGACTACTTTTTCAGCTTTCTTCCGTGCCCCAGGGCTGTGTTCTGGCCCTGCACACCCTGCACAACCTCTCTTGTCCCCGCAGACCACCACCGCTGCTCTTCCTTGCTTCCCTGTTTTTCCTTTGTGGCCCATCTAGTGCCCCTAGGACCCCTCTAGTGTGTTCCCGACTCCTCTTTGGGCCTTCCTTGTTTCCCAGAGCTGTCTCTTGGACCTCTCGCCCCCTTAGAACCTCTCTAGTCTGCTCTGAAACATTCCAGATTTCTTCGCTGTTTCCCAGAGTGATTTTTTGGCCATGTAGACTCCTTAGCACCCTGGTAGTCGCCTCAGAATCCCTGTGGAGCCCTTCTTCATGCCCTGCAGCCCTCTGTTGGCCCTCCAGCCCCTTTAGCAGCCCTCTCTTCTGCTCTGGCCCCCTCCTTCCACCTTTTTGTTTCCCCTGCAGGCCTCTCTTGGCCCTCTGCACCCCTTAGCACCCCCCTTGTGCACTCGGGACTACTTTTTCAGCTTTCTTCTGTGCCCCAGAGCTGCGTTCTGGCCCTGCACACCCTGCACAACCTCTCTTGTCACCGCAGACCACCACCGCTGCTCTTCCTTGCTTCCCTGTTTTTCCTTTGTGGCCCATCTAGTGCTCCTAGGACCCCTCTAGTGTGTTCCCGACTCCTCTTTGGGCCTTCCTTGTTTCCCAGAGCTGTCTCTTGGACCTCTCGCCCCCTTAGAACCTCTCTAGTCTGCTCTGAAACATTCCAGATCTCTTCCTTCTTTCCCAGAGTGATTTTTTGGCCATGTAGACTCCTTAGCACCCTGGTAGTCCCCTCAGGATCCCTCCGGAGCCCTTCTTCATGCCCTGCAGCCCTCTGTTGGCCCTCCAGCCCCTTTAGCAGCCCTCTCTTCTGCTCTGGCCCCCTCCTTCGGCCTTTTTGTTTCCCCTGCAGGCCTCTCTTGGCCCTCTGCACCCCTTAGCACCCCCCTTGTGCACTCGGGACTACTTTTTCAGCTTTCTTCCGTGCCCCAGGGCTGTGTTCTGGCCCTGCACACCCTGCACAACCTCTCTTGTCCCCGCAGACCACCACCGCTGCTCTTCCTTGCTTCCCTGTTTTTCCTTTGTGGCCCATCTAGTGCCCCTGGGATCCCTCTAGTGTGTTCCCGACTCCTCTTTGGGCCTTCCTTGTTTCCCAGAGCTGTCTCTTGGACCTCTCGCCCCCTTAGAACCTCTCTAGTCTGCTCTGAAACATTCCAGATCTCTTCGCTGTTTCCCAGAGTGATTTTTTGGCCATGTAGACTCCTTAGCACCCTGGTAGTCGCCTCGGAATCCCTCCGGAGCCCTTCTTCATGCCCTGCAGCCCTCTGTTGGCCCTCCAGCCCCTTTAGCAGCCCTCTCTTCTGCTCTGGCCCCCTCCTTCGGCCTTTTAGTTTCCACCCACAGGCCTCTCTTGGCCCTCCAGACCCTTTAGGACCCTTCCAGTGCACTCTGGACCATCTTTCAGCCTTCTTTGTGCCCCAGAGCTGTCCTCTGGCCCCGCAGCCCACTTCGGAACCCTCTGGTCTCCTCAGAAGCCCTCCAGATGTCTTCCTTGTTCCCCAGAGTCATGTTTTGGCCATGTGGACAGCTAAGCACTCCCCCTAGTGCGCTCTGGACTACTCTTTCAGTCTTGCTGCTGCCCCAGAGCTGTATCTCGGCCCTCTAGAGCCCTTGGGACCTCCATTGTTTCCCCAGAACCCCTCCGGAGACCTTGGTTGTGCCCCAGAGCTGGCTTCTGGCCCTGCACACCCTGCACAACCTCTCTTGTCCCCGCAGATCACCACCGCTGCTCTTCCTTGCTTCCCTGTTTTTCCTTTGTGGCCCATCTAGTGCCCCTAGGACCCCTCTAGTGTGTTCCCGACTCCTCTTTGGGCCTTCCTTGTTTCCCAGAGCTGTCTCTTGGACCTCTCGCCCCCTTAGAACCTCTCTAGTCTGCTCTGAAACATTCCAGATCTCTTCGCTGTTTCCCAGAGTGATTTTTTGGCCATGTAGACTCCTTAGCACCCTGGTAGTCGCCTCAGAATCCCTGTGGAGCCCTTCTTCATGCCCTGCAGCCCTCTGTTGGCCCTCCAGCCCCTTTAGCAGCCCTCTCTTCTGCTCTGGCCCCCTCCTTCGGCCTTTTAGTTTCCACCCACAGGCCTCTCTTGGCCCTCTGCACCCCTTAGCACCCCCCTTGTGCACTCGGGACTACTTTTTCAGCTTTCTTCCGTGCCCCAGGGCTGTGTTCTGGCCCTGCACACCCTGCACAACCTCTCTTGTCACCGCAGACCACCACCGCTGCTCTTCCTTGCTTCCCTGTTTTTCCTTTGTGGCCCATCTAGTGCCCCTGGGATCCCTCTAGTGTGTTCCCGACTCCTCTTTGGGCCTTCCTTGTTTCCCAGAGCTGTCTCTTGGACCTCTCGCCCCCTTAGAACCTCTCTAGTCTGCTCTGAAACATTCCAGATTTCTTCGCTGTTTCCCAGAGTGATTTTTTGGCCGTGTAGACTCCTTAGCACCCTGGTAGTCGCCTCAGAATCCCTGTGGAGCCCTTCTTCATGCCCTGCAGCCCTCTGTTGGCCCTCCAGCCCCTTTAGCAGCCCTCTCTTCTGCTCTGGCCCCCTCCTTCGGCCTTTCAGTTTCCACCCACAGGCCTCTCTTGGCCCTCTGCACCCCTTTAGGACCCTTCCAGTGCACTCTGGACCATCTTTCAGCCTTCTTTGTGCCCCAGAGCTGTCCTCTGGCCCCGCAGCCCACTTCAGAACCCTCTGGTCTCCTCAGAAGCCCTCCAGATGTCTTCCTTGTTCCCCAGAGTCATGTTTTGGCCATGTAGACAGCTAAGCACTCCCCCTAGTGCGCTCTGGACTACTCTTTCAGTCTTCCTGCTGCCCTAGAGCTGTATCTCGGCCCTCTAGACCCCTTCGGTCCTCCCTTGTTCCCCCAGAACCCCTCCGGAGACCTTGGTTGTGCCCCAGAGCTGGCTTCTGGCCCTGCACACCCTGCACAACCTCTCTTGTCCCCGCAGACCACCACTGCTGCTCTTCCTTGCTGCCCGCTTTTTACTTCGTGGCCCATCTAGTGCCCCTGGGACCCCTCTAGTGTGTTCCCGACTCCTCTTTGGGCCTTCCTTGTTTCCCAGAGCTGTCTCTTGGACCTCTCGCCCCCTTAGAACCTCTCTAGTCTGCTCTGAAACATTCCAGATTTCTTCGCTGTTTCCCAGAGTGATTTTTTGGCCGTGTAGACTCCTTAGCACCCTGGTAGTCGCCTCAGAATCCCTGTGGAGCCCTTCTTCATGCCTTGCAGCCCTCTGTTGGTCCTCCAGCCCCTTTAGCAGCCCTCTCTTCTGCTCTGGCCCCCTCCTTCCACCTTTTTGTTTCCCCTGCAGGCCTCTCTTGGCCCTCTGCACCCCTTAGCACCCCCCTTGTGCACTCGGCACTACTTTTTCAGCTTTCTTCTGTGCCCCAGAGCTGCGTTCTGGCCCTGCACACCCTGCACAACCTCTCTTGTCACCGCAGACCACCACCGCTGCTCTTCCTTGCTGCCCGCTTTTTACTTTTTGGCCCATCTAGTGCCCCTGGGACCCCTCTAGTGTGTTCCCGACTCCTCTTTGGGCCTTCCTTGTTTCCCAGAGCTGTCTCTTGGACCTCTCGCCCCCTTAGAACCTCTCTAGTCTGCTCTGAAACATTCCAGATCTCTTCGCTGTTTCCCAGAGTGATTTTTTGGCCATGTAGACTCCTTAGCACCCTGGTAGTCCCCTCAGGATCCCTCCGGAGCCCTTCTTCATGCCCTGCAGCCCTCTGTTGGCCCTCCAGCCCCTTTAGCAGCCCTCTCTTCTGCTCTGGCCCCCTCCTTCGGCCTTTCAGTTTCCACCCACAGGCCTCTCTTGGCCCTCCAGACCCTTTAGGACCCTTCCAGTGCACTCTGGACCATCTTTCAGCCTTCTTTGTGCCCCAGAGCTGTCCTCTGGCCCCGCAGCCCACTTCGGAACCCTCTGGTCTCCTCAGAAGCCCTCCAGATGTCTTCCTTGTTCCCCAGAGTCATGTTTTGGCCATGTGGACAGCTAAGCACTCCCCCTAGTGCGCTCTGGACTACTCTTTCAGTCTTGCTGCTGCCCCAGAGCTGTATCTCGGCCCTCTAGAGCCCTTGGGACCTCCATTGTTTCCCCAGAACCCCTCCGGAGACCTTGGTTGTGCCCCAGAGCTGTCTTCTGGCCCTGCACACCCTGCACAACCTCTCTTGTCCCCGCAGATCACCACCGCTGCTCTTCCTTGCTTCCCTGTTTTTCCTTTGTGGCCCATCTAGTGCCCCTAGGACCCCTCTAGTGTGTTCCCGACTCCTCTTTGGGCCTTCCTTGTTTCCCAGAGCTGTCTCTTGGACCTCTCGCCCCCTTAGAACCTCTCTAGTCTGCTCTGAAACATTCCAGATCTCTTCGCTGTTTCCCAGAGTGATTTTTTGGCCGTGTAGACTCCTTAGCACCCTGGTAGTCGCCTCAGAATCCCTCCGGAGCCCTTCTTCATGCCCTGCAGCCCTCTGTTGGCCCTCCAGCCCCTTTAGCAGCCCTCTCTTCTGCTCTGGCCCCCTCCTTCGGCCTTTCAGTTTCCACCCACAGGCCTCTCTTGGCCCTCCAGACCCTTTAGGACCCTTCCAGTGCACTCTGGACCATCTTTCAGCCTTCTTTGTGCCCCAGAGCTGTCCTCTGGCCCCGCAGCCCACTTTGGAACCCTCTGGTCTCCTCAGAAGCCCTCCAGATGTCTTCCTTGTTCCCCAGAGTCATGTTTTGGCCATGTGGACAGCTAAGCACTCCCCCTAGTGCGCTCTGGACTACTCTTTCAGTCTTGCTGCTGCCCCAGAGCTGTATCTCGGCCCTCTAGAGCCCTTGGGACCTCCATTGTTTCCCCAGAACCCCTCCGGAGACCTTGGTTGTGCCCCAGAGCTGGCTTCTGGCCCTGCACACCCTGCACAACCTCTCTTGTCCCCGCAGATCACCACCGCTGCTCTTCCTTGCTTCCCTGTTTTTCCTTTGTGGCCCATCTAGTGCCCCTAGGACCCCTCTAGTGTGTTCCCGACTCCTCTTTGGGCCTTCCTTGTTTCCCAGAGCTGTCTCTTGGACCTCTCGCCCCCTTAGAACCTCTCTAGTCTGCTCTGAAACATTCCAGATCTCTTCGCTGTTTCCCAGAGTGATTTTTTGGCCATGTAGACTCCTTAGCACCCTGGTAGTCGCCTCAGAATCCCTGTGGAGCCCTTCTTCATGCCCTGCAGCCCTCTGTTGGCCCTCCAGCCCCTTTAGCAGCCCTCTCTTCTGCTCTGGCCCCCTCCTTCCACCTTTTTGTTTCCCCTGCAGGCCTCTCTTGGCCCTCTGCACCCCTTAGCACCCCCCTTGTGCACTCGGGACTACTTTTTCAGCTTTCTTCTGTGCCCCAGAGCTGCGTTCTGGCCCTGCACACCCTGCACAACCTCTCTTGTCACCGCAGACCACCACCGCTGCTCTTCCTTGCTTCCCTGTTTTTCCTTTGTGGCCCATCTAGTGCTCCTAGGACCCCTCTAGTGTGTTCCCGACTCCTCTTTGGGCCTTCCTTGTTTCCCAGAGCTGTCTCTTGGACCTCTCGCCCCCTTAGAACCTCTCTAGTCTGCTCTGAAACATTCCAGATCTCTTCCTTCTTTCCCAGAGTGATTTTTTGGCCATGTAGACTCCTTAGCACCCTGGTAGTCCCCTCAGGATCCCTCCGGAGCCCTTCTTCATGCCCTGCAGCCCTCTGTTGGCCCTCCAGCCCCTTTAGCAGCCCTCTCTTCTGCTCTGGCCCCCTCCTTCGGCCTTTTTGTTTCCCCTGCAGGCCTCTCTTGGCCCTCTGCACCCCTTAGCACCCCCCTTGTGCACTCGGGACTACTTTTTCAGCTTTCTTCCGTGCCCCAGGGCTGTGTTCTGGCCCTGCACACCCTGCACAACCTCTCTTGTCCCCGCAGACCACCACCGCTGCTCTTCCTTGCTTCCCTGTTTTTCCTTTGTGGCCCATCTAGTGCCCCTGGGATCCCTCTAGTGTGTTCCCGACTCCTCTTTGGGCCTTCCTTGTTTCCCAGAGCTGTCTCTTGGACCTCTCGCCCCCTTAGAACCTCTCTAGTCTGCTCTGAAACATTCCAGATCTCTTCGCTGTTTCCCAGAGTGATTTTTTGGCCATGTAGACTCCTTAGCACCCTGGTAGTCGCCTCGGAATCCCTCCGGAGCCCTTCTTCATGCCCTGCAGCCCTCTGTTGGCCCTCCAGCCCCTTTAGCAGCCCTCTCTTCTGCTCTGGCCCCCTCCTTCGGCCTTTTAGTTTCCACCCACAGGCCTCTCTTGGCCCTCTGCACCCCTTAGCACCCCCCTTGTGCACTCGGGACTACTTTTTCAGCTTTCTTCTGTGCCCCAGAGCTGCGTTCTGGCCCTGCACACCCTGCACAACCTCTCTTGTCCCCGCAGACCACCACCGCTGCTCTTCCTTGCTTCCCTGTTTTTCCTTTGTGGCCCATCTAGTGCCCCTAGGACCCCTCTAGTGTGTTCCCGACTCCTCTTTGGGCCTTCCTTGTTTCCCAGAGCTGTCTCTTGGACCTCTCGCCCCCTTAGAACCTCTCTAGTCTGCTCTGAAACATTCCAGATTTCTTCGCTGTTTCCCAGAGTGATTTTTTGGCCATGTAGACTCCTTAGCACCCTGGCAGTCCCCTCAGGATCCCTGTGGAGCCCTTCTTCATGCCCTGCAGCCCTCTGTTGGCCCTCCAGCCCCTTTAGCAGCCCTCTCTTCTGCTCTGGCCCCCTCCTTCGACCTTTTTGTTTCCACCCACAGGCCTCTCTTGGCCCTCTGCACCCCTAAGCACCCCCCTTGTGCACTCGGGACTACTTTTTCAGCTTTCTTCCGTGCCCCAGGGCTGTGTTCTGGCCCTGCACACCCTGCACAACCTCTCTTGTCCCCGCAGACCACCACCGCTGCTCTTCCTTGCTTCCCTGTTTTTCCTTTGTGGCCCATCTAGTGCCCCTAGGACCCCTCTAGTGTGTTCCCGACTCCTCTTTGGGCCTTCCTTGTTTCCCAGAGCTGTCTCTTGGACCTCTCGCCCCCTTAGAACCTCTCTAGTCTGCTCTGAAACATTCCAGATTTCTTCGCTGTTTCCCAGAGTGATTTTTTGGCCATGTAGACTCCTTAGCACCCTGGTAGTCGCCTCAGAATCCCTGTGGAGCCCTTCTTCATGCCCTGCAGCCCTCTGTTGGCCCTCCAGCCCCTTTAGCAGCCCTCTCTTCTGCTCTGGCCCCCTCCTTCCACCTTTTTGTTTCCCCTGCAGGCCTCTCTTGGCCCTCTGCACCCCTTAGCACCCCCCTTGTGCACTCGGGACTACTTTTTCAGCTTTCTTCTGTGCCCCAGAGCTGCGTTCTGGCCCTGCACACCCTGCACAACCTCTCTTGTCACCGCAGACCACCACCGCTGCTCTTCCTTGCTTCCCTGTTTTTCCTTTGTGGCCCATCTAGTGCTCCTAGGACCCCTCTAGTGTGTTCCCGACTCCTCTTTGGGCCTTCCTTGTTTCCCAGAGCTGTCTCTTGGACCTCTCGCCCCCTTAGAACCTCTCTAGTCTGCTCTGAAACATTCCAGATCTCTTCCTTCTTTCCCAGAGTGATTTTTTGGCCATGTAGACTCCTTAGCACCCTGGTAGTCCCCTCAGGATCCCTGTGGAGCCCTTCTTCATGCCCTGCAGCCCTCTGTTGGCCCTCCAGCCCCTTTAGCAGCCCTCTCTTCTGCTCTGGCCCCCTCCTTCGGCCTTTTTGTTTCCCCTGCAGGCCTCTCTTGGCCCTCTGCACCCCTTAGCACCCCCCTTGTGCACTCGGGACTACTTTTTCAGCTTTCTTCCGTGCCCCAGGGCTGTGTTCTGGCCCTGCACACCCTGCACAACCTCTCTTGTCCCCGCAGACCACCACCGCTGCTCTTCCTTGCTTCCCTGTTTTTCCTTTGTGGCCCATCTAGTGCCCCTGGGATCCCTCTAGTGTGTTCCCGACTCCTCTTTGGGCCTTCCTTGTTTCCCAGAGCTGTCTCTTGGACCTCTCGCCCCCTTAGAACCTCTCTAGTCTGCTCTGAAACATTCCAGATCTCTTCGCTGTTTCCCAGAGTGATTTTTTGGCCATGTAGACTCCTTAGCACCCTGGTAGTCGCCTCGGAATCCCTCCGGAGCCCTTCTTCATGCCCTGCAGCCCTCTGTTGGCCCTCCAGCCCCTTTAGCAGCCCTCTCTTCTGCTCTGGCCCCCTCCTTCGGCCTTTTAGTTTCCACCCACAGGCCTCTCTTGGCCCTCCAGACCCTTTAGGACCCTTCCAGTGCACTCTGGACCATCTTTCAGCCTTCTTTGTGCCCCAGAGCTGTCCTCTGGCCCCGCAGCCCACTTCGGAACCCTCTGGTCTCCTCAGAAGCCCTCCAGATGTCTTCCTTGTTCCCCAGAGTCATGTTTTGGCCATGTAGACAGCTAAGCACTCCCCCTAGTGCGCTCTGGACTACTCTTTCAGTCTTCCTGCTGCCCTAGAGCTGTATCTCGGCCCTCTAGACCCCTTCGGTCCTCCCTTGTTCCCCCAGAACCCCTCCGGAGACCTTGGTTGTGCCCCAGAGCTGTCTTCTGGCCCTGCACACCCTGCACAACTTCTCTTGTCACCGCAGACCACCACCGCTGCTCTTCCTTGCGTCCCTGTTTTTCCTTTGTGGCCCATCTAGTGCCCCTGGGATCCCTCTAGTGTGTTCCCGACTCCTCTTTGGGCCTTCCTTGTTTCCCAGAGCTGTCTCTTGGACCTCTCGCCCCCTTAGAACCTCTCTAGTCTGCTCTGAAACATTCCAGATTTCTTCGCTGTTTCCCAGAGTGATTTTTTGGCCATGTAGACTCCTTAGCACCCTGGTAGTCGCCTCGGAATCCCTCCGGAGCCCTTCTTCATGCCCTGCAGCCCTCTGTTGGCCCTCCAGCCCCTTTAGCAGCCCTCTCTTCTGCTCTGGCCCCCTCCTTCGGCCTTTTAGTTTCCACCCACAGGCCTCTCTTGGCCCTCTGCACCCCTTAGCACCCCCCTTGTGCACTCGGGACTACTTTTTCAGCTTTCTTCCGTGCCCCAGGGCTGTGTTCTGGCCCTGCACACCCTGCACAACCTCTCTTGTCCCCGCAGACCACCACCGCTGCTCTTCCTTGCTTCCCTGTTTTTCCTTTGTGGCCCATCTAGTGCCCCTAGGACCCCTCTAGTGTGTTCCCGACTCCTCTTTGGGCCTTCCTTGTTTCCCAGAGCTGTCTCTTGGACCTCTCGCCCCCTTAGAACCTCTCTAGTCTGCTCTGAAACATTCCAGATTTCTTCGCTGTTTCCCAGAGTGATTTTTTGGCCATGTAGACTCCTTAGCACCCTGGTAGTCGCCTCAGAATCCCTGTGGAGCCCTTCTTCATGCCCTGCAGCCCTCTGTTGGCCCTCCAGCCCCTTTAGCAGCCCTCTCTTCTGCTCTGGCCCCCTCCTTCCACCTTTTTGTTTCCCCTGCAGGCCTCTCTTGGCCCTCTGCACCCCTTAGCACCCCCCTTGTGCACTCGGGACTACTTTTTCAGCTTTCTTCCGTGTCGCAGAGCTGCGTTCTGGCCCTGCACACCCTGCACAACCTCTCTTGTCACCGCAGACCACCACCGCTGCTCTTCCTTGCTGCCCGCTTTTTACTTCGTGGCCCATCTAGTGCCCCTGGGACCCCTCTAGTGTGTTCCCGACTCCTCTTTGGGCCTTCCTTGTTTCCCAGAGCTGTCTCTTGGACCTCTCGCCCCCTTAGAACCTCTCTAGTCTGCTCTGAAACATTCCAGATCTCTTCGCTGTTTCCCAGAGTGATTTTTTGGCCATGTAGACTCCTTAGCACCCTGGTAGTCGCCTCAGAATCCCTGTGGAGCCCTTCTTCATGCCCTGCAGCCCTCTGTTGGCCCTCCAGCCCCTTTAGCAGCCCTCTCTTCTGCTCTGGCCCCCTCCTTCGGCCTTTCAGTTTCCACCCACAGGCCTCTCTTGGCCCTCCAGACCCTTTAGGACCCTTCCAGTGCACTCTGGACCATCTTTCAGCCTTCTTTGTGCCCCAGAGCTGTCCTCTGGCCCCGCAGCCCACTTCGGAACCCTCTGGTCTCCTCAGAAGCCCTCCAGATGTCTTCCTTGTTCCCCAGAGTCATGTTTTGGCCATGTAGACAGCTAAGCACTCCCCCTAGTGCGCTCTGGACTACTCTTTCAGTCTTCCTGCTGCCCTAGAGCTGTATCTCGGCCCTCTAGACCCCTTCGGTCCTCCCTTGTTCCCCCAGAACCCCTCCGGAGACCTTGGTTGTGCCCCAGAGCTGTCTTCTGGCCCTGCACACCCTGCACAACTTCTCTTGTCACCGCAGACCACCACCGCTGCTCTTCCTTGCGTCCCTGTTTTTCCTTTGTGGCCCATCTAGTGCCCCTGGGATCCCTCTAGTGTGTTCCCGACTCCTCTTTGGGCCTTCCTTGTTTCCCAGAGCTGTCTCTTGGACCTCTCGCCCCCTTAGAACCTCTCTAGTCTGCTCTGAAACATTCCAGATTTCTTCGCTGTTTCCCAGAGTGATTTTTTGGCCATGTAGACTCCTTAGCACCCTGGTAGTCGCCTCGGAATCCCTCCGGAGCCCTTCTTCATGCCCTGCAGCCCTCTGTTGGCCCTCCAGCCCCTTTAGCAGCCCTCTCTTCTGCTCTGGCCCCCTCCTTCGGCCTTTTAGTTTCCACCCACAGGCCTCTCTTGGCCCTCTGCACCCCTTAGCACCCCCCTTGTGCACTCGGGACTACTTTTTCAGCTTTCTTCTGTGCCCCAGAGCTGCGTTCTGGCCCTGCACACCCTGCACAACCTCTCTTGTCCCCGCAGACCACCACCGCTGCTCTTCCTTGCTTCCCTGTTTTTCCTTTGTGGCCCATCTAGTGCCCCTGGGATCCCTCTAGTGTGTTCCCGACTCCTCTTTGGGCCTTCCTTGTTTCCCAGAGCTGTCTCTTGGACCTCTCGCCCCCTTAGAACCTCTCTAGTCTGCTCTGAAACATTCCAGATTTCTTCGCTGTTTCCCAGAGTGATTTTTTGGCCATGTAGACTCCTTAGCACCCTGGCAGTCCCCTCAGGATCCCTGTGGAGCCCTTCTTCATGCCCTGCAGCCCTCTGTTGGCCCTCCAGCCCCTTTAGCAGCCCTCTCTTCTGCTCTGGCCCCCTCCTTCGGCCTTTTAGTTTCCACCCACAGGCCTCTCTTGGCCCTCTGCACCCCTTAGCACCCCCCTTGTGCACTCGGGACTACTTTTTCAGCTTTCTTCCGTGCCCCAGGGCTGTGTTCTGGCCCTGCACACCCTGCACAACCTCTCTTGTCCCCGCAGACCACCACCGCTGCTCTTCCTTGCTTCCCTGTTTTTCCTTTGTGGCCCATCTAGTGCCCCTAGGACCCCTCTAGTGTGTTCCCGACTCCTCTTTGGGCCTTCCTTGTTTCCCAGAGCTGTCTCTTGGACCTCTCGCCCCCTTAGAACCTCTCTAGTCTGCTCTGAAACATTCCAGATTTCTTCGCTGTTTCCCAGAGTGATTTTTTGGCCATGTAGACTCCTTAGCACCCTGGTAGTCGCCTCAGAATCCCTGTGGAGCCCTTCTTCATGCCCTGCAGCCCTCTGTTGGCCCTCCAGCCCCTTTAGCAGCCCTCTCTTCTGCTCTGGCCCCCTCCTTCCACCTTTTTGTTTCCCCTGCAGGCCTCTCTTGGCCCTCTGCACCCCTTAGCACCCCCCTTGTGCACTCGGGACTACTTTTTCAGCTTTCTTCTGTGCCCCAGAGCTGCGTTCTGGCCCTGCACACCCTGCACAACCTCTCTTGTCACCGCAGACCACCACCGCTGCTCTTCCTTGCTTCCCTGTTTTTCCTTTGTGGCCCATCTAGTGCTCCTAGGACCCCTCTAGTGTGTTCCCGACTCCTCTTTGGGCCTTCCTTGTTTCCCAGAGCTGTCTCTTGGACCTCTCGCCCCCTTAGAACCTCTCTAGTCTGCTCTGAAACATTCCAGATCTCTTCCTTCTTTCCCAGAGTGATTTTTTGGCCATGTAGACTCCTTAGCACCCTGGTAGTCCCCTCAGGATCCCTCCGGAGCCCTTCTTCATGCCCTGCAGCCCTCTGTTGGCCCTCCAGCCCCTTTAGCAGCCCTCTCTTCTGCTCTGGCCCCCTCCTTCGGCCTTTTTGTTTCCCCTGCAGGCCTCTCTTGGCCCTCTGCACCCCTTAGCACCCCCCTTGTGCACTCGGGACTACTTTTTCAGCTTTCTTCCGTGCCCCAGGGCTGTGTTCTGGCCCTGCACACCCTGCACAACCTCTCTTGTCCCCGCAGACCACCACCGCTGCTCTTCCTTGCTTCCCTGTTTTTCCTTTGTGGCCCATCTAGTGCCCCTGGGATCCCTCTAGTGTGTTCCCGACTCCTCTTTGGGCCTTCCTTGTTTCCCAGAGCTGTCTCTTGGACCTCTCGCCCCCTTAGAACCTCTCTAGTCTGCTCTGAAACATTCCAGATCTCTTCGCTGTTTCCCAGAGTGATTTTTTGGCCATGTAGACTCCTTAGCACCCTGGTAGTCGCCTCGGAATCCCTCCGGAGCCCTTCTTCATGCCCTGCAGCCCTCTGTTGGCCCTCCAGCCCCTTTAGCAGCCCTCTCTTCTGCTCTGGCCCCCTCCTTCGGCCTTTTAGTTTCCACCCACAGGCCTCTCTTGGCCCTCCAGACCCTTTAGGACCCTTCCAGTGCACTCTGGACCATCTTTCAGCCTTCTTTGTGCCCCAGAGCTGTCCTCTGGCCCCGCAGCCCACTTCGGAACCCTCTGGTCTCCTCAGAAGCCCTCCAGATGTCTTCCTTGTTCCCCAGAGTCATGTTTTGGCCATGTGGACAGCTAAGCACTCCCCCTAGTGCGCTCTGGACTACTCTTTCAGTCTTGCTGCTGCCCCAGAGCTGTATCTCGGCCCTCTAGAGCCCTTGGGACCTCCATTGTTTCCCCAGAACCCCTCCGGAGACCTTGGTTGTGCCCCAGAGCTGGCTTCTGGCCCTGCACACCCTGCACAACCTCTCTTGTCCCCGCAGATCACCACCGCTGCTCTTCCTTGCTTCCCTGTTTTTCCTTTGTGGCCCATCTAGTGCCCCTAGGACCCCTCTAGTGTGTTCCCGACTCCTCTTTGGGCCTTCCTTGTTTCCCAGAGCTGTCTCTTGGACCTCTCGCCCCCTTAGAACCTCTCTAGTCTGCTCTGAAACATTCCAGATCTCTTCGCTGTTTCCCAGAGTGATTTTTTGGCCATGTAGACTCCTTAGCACCCTGGTAGTCGCCTCAGAATCCCTGTGGAGCCCTTCTTCATGCCCTGCAGCCCTCTGTTGGCCCTCCAGCCCCTTTAGCAGCCCTCTCTTCTGCTCTGGCCCCCTCCTTCGGCCTTTTAGTTTCCACCCACAGGCCTCTCTTGGCCCTCTGCACCCCTTAGCACCCCCCTTGTGCACTCGGGACTACTTTTTCAGCTTTCTTCCGTGCCCCAGGGCTGTGTTCTGGCCCTGCACACCCTGCACAACCTCTCTTGTCACCGCAGACCACCACCGCTGCTCTTCCTTGCTTCCCTGTTTTTCCTTTGTGGCCCATCTAGTGCCCCTGGGATCCCTCTAGTGTGTTCCCGACTCCTCTTTGGGCCTTCCTTGTTTCCCAGAGCTGTCTCTTGGACCTCTCGCCCCCTTAGAACCTCTCTAGTCTGCTCTGAAACATTCCAGATTTCTTCGCTGTTTCCCAGAGTGATTTTTTGGCCGTGTAGACTCCTTAGCACCCTGGTAGTCGCCTCAGAATCCCTGTGGAGCCCTTCTTCATGCCCTGCAGCCCTCTGTTGGCCCTCCAGCCCCTTTAGCAGCCCTCTCTTCTGCTCTGGCCCCCTCCTTCGGCCTTTCAGTTTCCACCCACAGGCCTCTCTTGGCCCTCTGCACCCCTTTAGGACCCTTCCAGTGCACTCTGGACCATCTTTCAGCCTTCTTTGTGCCCCAGAGCTGTCCTCTGGCCCCGCAGCCCACTTCAGAACCCTCTGGTCTCCTCAGAAGCCCTCCAGATGTCTTCCTTGTTCCCCAGAGTCATGTTTTGGCCATGTAGACAGCTAAGCACTCCCCCTAGTGCGCTCTGGACTACTCTTTCAGTCTTCCTGCTGCCCTAGAGCTGTATCTCGGCCCTCTAGACCCCTTCGGTCCTCCCTTGTTCCCCCAGAACCCCTCCGGAGACCTTGGTTGTGCCCCAGAGCTGGCTTCTGGCCCTGCACACCCTGCACAACCTCTCTTGTCCCCGCAGACCACCACTGCTGCTCTTCCTTGCTGCCCGCTTTTTACTTCGTGGCCCATCTAGTGCCCCTGGGACCCCTCTAGTGTGTTCCCGACTCCTCTTTGGGCCTTCCTTGTTTCCCAGAGCTGTCTCTTGGACCTCTCGCCCCCTTAGAACCTCTCTAGTCTGCTCTGAAACATTCCAGATTTCTTCGCTGTTTCCCAGAGTGATTTTTTGGCCGTGTAGACTCCTTAGCACCCTGGTAGTCGCCTCAGAATCCCTGTGGAGCCCTTCTTCATGCCTTGCAGCCCTCTGTTGGTCCTCCAGCCCCTTTAGCAGCCCTCTCTTCTGCTCTGGCCCCCTCCTTCCACCTTTTTGTTTCCCCTGCAGGCCTCTCTTGGCCCTCTGCACCCCTTAGCACCCCCCTTGTGCACTCGGCACTACTTTTTCAGCTTTCTTCTGTGCCCCAGAGCTGCGTTCTGGCCCTGCACACCCTGCACAACCTCTCTTGTCACCGCAGACCACCACCGCTGCTCTTCCTTGCTGCCCGCTTTTTACTTTTTGGCCCATCTAGTGCCCCTGGGACCCCTCTAGTGTGTTCCCGACTCCTCTTTGGGCCTTCCTTGTTTCCCAGAGCTGTCTCTTGGACCTCTCGCCCCCTTAGAACCTCTCTAGTCTGCTCTGAAACATTCCAGATCTCTTCGCTGTTTCCCAGAGTGATTTTTTGGCCATGTAGACTCCTTAGCACCCTGGTAGTCCCCTCAGGATCCCTCCGGAGCCCTTCTTCATGCCCTGCAGCCCTCTGTTGGCCCTCCAGCCCCTTTAGCAGCCCTCTCTTCTGCTCTGGCCCCCTCCTTCGGCCTTTCAGTTTCCACCCACAGGCCTCTCTTGGCCCTCCAGACCCTTTAGGACCCTTCCAGTGCACTCTGGACCATCTTTCAGCCTTCTTTGTGCCCCAGAGCTGTCCTCTGGCCCCGCAGCCCACTTCGGAACCCTCTGGTCTCCTCAGAAGCCCTCCAGATGTCTTCCTTGTTCCCCAGAGTCATGTTTTGGCCATGTGGACAGCTAAGCACTCCCCCTAGTGCGCTCTGGACTACTCTTTCAGTCTTGCTGCTGCCCCAGAGCTGTATCTCGGCCCTCTAGAGCCCTTGGGACCTCCATTGTTTCCCCAGAACCCCTCCGGAGACCTTGGTTGTGCCCCAGAGCTGTCTTCTGGCCCTGCACACCCTGCACAACCTCTCTTGTCCCCGCAGATCACCACCGCTGCTCTTCCTTGCTTCCCTGTTTTTCCTTTGTGGCCCATCTAGTGCCCCTAGGACCCCTCTAGTGTGTTCCCGACTCCTCTTTGGGCCTTCCTTGTTTCCCAGAGCTGTCTCTTGGACCTCTCGCCCCCTTAGAACCTCTCTAGTCTGCTCTGAAACATTCCAGATCTCTTCGCTGTTTCCCAGAGTGATTTTTTGGCCGTGTAGACTCCTTAGCACCCTGGTAGTCGCCTCAGAATCCCTCCGGAGCCCTTCTTCATGCCCTGCAGCCCTCTGTTGGCCCTCCAGCCCCTTTAGCAGCCCTCTCTTCTGCTCTGGCCCCCTCCTTCGGCCTTTCAGTTTCCACCCACAGGCCTCTCTTGGCCCTCCAGACCCTTTAGGACCCTTCCAGTGCACTCTGGACCATCTTTCAGCCTTCTTTGTGCCCCAGAGCTGTCCTCTGGCCCCGCAGCCCACTTTGGAACCCTCTGGTCTCCTCAGAAGCCCTCCAGATGTCTTCCTTGTTCCCCAGAGTCATGTTTTGGCCATGTGGACAGCTAAGCACTCCCCCTAGTGCGCTCTGGACTACTCTTTCAGTCTTGCTGCTGCCCCAGAGCTGTATCTCGGCCCTCTAGAGCCCTTGGGACCTCCATTGTTTCCCCAGAACCCCTCCGGAGACCTTGGTTGTGCCCCAGAGCTGGCTTCTGGCCCTGCACACCCTGCACAACCTCTCTTGTCCCCGCAGATCACCACCGCTGCTCTTCCTTGCTTCCCTGTTTTTCCTTTGTGGCCCATCTAGTGCCCCTAGGACCCCTCTAGTGTGTTCCCGACTCCTCTTTGGGCCTTCCTTGTTTCCCAGAGCTGTCTCTTGGACCTCTCGCCCCCTTAGAACCTCTCTAGTCTGCTCTGAAACATTCCAGATCTCTTCGCTGTTTCCCAGAGTGATTTTTTGGCCATGTAGACTCCTTAGCACCCTGGTAGTCGCCTCAGAATCCCTGTGGAGCCCTTCTTCATGCCCTGCAGCCCTCTGTTGGCCCTCCAGCCCCTTTAGCAGCCCTCTCTTCTGCTCTGGCCCCCTCCTTCCACCTTTTTGTTTCCCCTGCAGGCCTCTCTTGGCCCTCTGCACCCCTTAGCACCCCCCTTGTGCACTCGGGACTACTTTTTCAGCTTTCTTCTGTGCCCCAGAGCTGCGTTCTGGCCCTGCACACCCTGCACAACCTCTCTTGTCACCGCAGACCACCACCGCTGCTCTTCCTTGCTTCCCTGTTTTTCCTTTGTGGCCCATCTAGTGCTCCTAGGACCCCTCTAGTGTGTTCCCGACTCCTCTTTGGGCCTTCCTTGTTTCCCAGAGCTGTCTCTTGGACCTCTCGCCCCCTTAGAACCTCTCTAGTCTGCTCTGAAACATTCCAGATCTCTTCCTTCTTTCCCAGAGTGATTTTTTGGCCATGTAGACTCCTTAGCACCCTGGTAGTCCCCTCAGGATCCCTCCGGAGCCCTTCTTCATGCCCTGCAGCCCTCTGTTGGCCCTCCAGCCCCTTTAGCAGCCCTCTCTTCTGCTCTGGCCCCCTCCTTCGGCCTTTTTGTTTCCCCTGCAGGCCTCTCTTGGCCCTCTGCACCCCTTAGCACCCCCCTTGTGCACTCGGGACTACTTTTTCAGCTTTCTTCCGTGCCCCAGGGCTGTGTTCTGGCCCTGCACACCCTGCACAACCTCTCTTGTCCCCGCAGACCACCACCGCTGCTCTTCCTTGCTTCCCTGTTTTTCCTTTGTGGCCCATCTAGTGCCCCTGGGATCCCTCTAGTGTGTTCCCGACTCCTCTTTGGGCCTTCCTTGTTTCCCAGAGCTGTCTCTTGGACCTCTCGCCCCCTTAGAACCTCTCTAGTCTGCTCTGAAACATTCCAGATCTCTTCGCTGTTTCCCAGAGTGATTTTTTGGCCATGTAGACTCCTTAGCACCCTGGTAGTCGCCTCGGAATCCCTCCGGAGCCCTTCTTCATGCCCTGCAGCCCTCTGTTGGCCCTCCAGCCCCTTTAGCAGCCCTCTCTTCTGCTCTGGCCCCCTCCTTCGGCCTTTTAGTTTCCACCCACAGGCCTCTCTTGGCCCTCCAGACCCTTTAGGACCCTTCCAGTGCACTCTGGACCATCTTTCAGCCTTCTTTGTGCCCCAGAGCTGTCCTCTGGCCCCGCAGCCCACTTCGGAACCCTCTGGTCTCCTCAGAAGCCCTCCAGATGTCTTCCTTGTTCCCCAGAGTCATGTTTTGGCCATGTGGACAGCTAAGCACTCCCCCTAGTGCGCTCTGGACTACTCTTTCAGTCTTGCTGCTGCCCCAGAGCTGTATCTCGGCCCTCTAGAGCCCTTGGGACCTCCATTGTTTCCCCAGAACCCCTCCGGAGACCTTGGTTGTGCCCCAGAGCTGGCTTCTGGCCCTGCACACCCTGCACAACCTCTCTTGTCCCCGCAGATCACCACCGCTGCTCTTCCTTGCTTCCCTGTTTTTCCTTTGTGGCCCATCTAGTGCCCCTAGGACCCCTCTAGTGTGTTCCCGACTCCTCTTTGGGCCTTCCTTGTTTCCCAGAGCTGTCTCTTGGACCTCTCGCCCCCTTAGAACCTCTCTAGTCTGCTCTGAAACATTCCAGATCTCTTCGCTGTTTCCCAGAGTGATTTTTTGGCCATGTAGACTCCTTAGCACCCTGGTAGTCGCCTCAGAATCCCTGTGGAGCCCTTCTTCATGCCCTGCAGCCCTCTGTTGGCCCTCCAGCCCCTTTAGCAGCCCTCTCTTCTGCTCTGGCCCCCTCCTTCGGCCTTTTAGTTTCCACCCACAGGCCTCTCTTGGCCCTCTGCACCCCTTAGCACCCCCCTTGTGCACTCGGGACTACTTTTTCAGCTTTCTTCCGTGCCCCAGGGCTGTGTTCTGGCCCTGCACACCCTGCACAACCTCTCTTGTCACCGCAGACCACCACCGCTGCTCTTCCTTGCTTCCCTGTTTTTCCTTTGTGGCCCATCTAGTGCCCCTGGGATCCCTCTAGTGTGTTCCCGACTCCTCTTTGGGCCTTCCTTGTTTCCCAGAGCTGTCTCTTGGACCTCTCGCCCCCTTAGAACCTCTCTAGTCTGCTCTGAAACATTCCAGATTTCTTCGCTGTTTCCCAGAGTGATTTTTTGGCCGTGTAGACTCCTTAGCACCCTGGTAGTCGCCTCAGAATCCCTGTGGAGCCCTTCTTCATGCCCTGCAGCCCTCTGTTGGCCCTCCAGCCCCTTTAGCAGCCCTCTCTTCTGCTCTGGCCCCCTCCTTCGGCCTTTCAGTTTCCACCCACAGGCCTCTCTTGGCCCTCTGCACCCCTTTAGGACCCTTCCAGTGCACTCTGGACCATCTTTCAGCCTTCTTTGTGCCCCAGAGCTGTCCTCTGGCCCCGCAGCCCACTTCAGAACCCTCTGGTCTCCTCAGAAGCCCTCCAGATGTCTTCCTTGTTCCCCAGAGTCATGTTTTGGCCATGTAGACAGCTAAGCACTCCCCCTAGTGCGCTCTGGACTACTCTTTCAGTCTTCCTGCTGCCCTAGAGCTGTATCTCGGCCCTCTAGACCCCTTCGGTCCTCCCTTGTTCCCCCAGAACCCCTCCGGAGACCTTGGTTGTGCCCCAGAGCTGGCTTCTGGCCCTGCACACCCTGCACAACCTCTCTTGTCCCCGCAGACCACCACTGCTGCTCTTCCTTGCTGCCCGCTTTTTACTTCGTGGCCCATCTAGTGCCCCTGGGACCCCTCTAGTGTGTTCCCGACTCCTCTTTGGGCCTTCCTTGTTTCCCAGAGCTGTCTCTTGGACCTCTCGCCCCCTTAGAACCTCTCTAGTCTGCTCTGAAACATTCCAGATTTCTTCGCTGTTTCCCAGAGTGATTTTTTGGCCGTGTAGACTCCTTAGCACCCTGGTAGTCGCCTCAGAATCCCTGTGGAGCCCTTCTTCATGCCTTGCAGCCCTCTGTTGGTCCTCCAGCCCCTTTAGCAGCCCTCTCTTCTGCTCTGGCCCCCTCCTTCCACCTTTTTGTTTCCCCTGCAGGCCTCTCTTGGCCCTCTGCACCCCTTAGCACCCCCCTTGTGCACTCGGCACTACTTTTTCAGCTTTCTTCTGTGCCCCAGAGCTGCGTTCTGGCCCTGCACACCCTGCACAACCTCTCTTGTCACCGCAGACCACCACCGCTGCTCTTCCTTGCTGCCCGCTTTTTACTTTTTGGCCCATCTAGTGCCCCTGGGACCCCTCTAGTGTGTTCCCGACTCCTCTTTGGGCCTTCCTTGTTTCCCAGAGCTGTCTCTTGGACCTCTCGCCCCCTTAGAACCTCTCTAGTCTGCTCTGAAACATTCCAGATCTCTTCGCTGTTTCCCAGAGTGATTTTTTGGCCATGTAGACTCCTTAGCACCCTGGTAGTCCCCTCAGGATCCCTCCGGAGCCCTTCTTCATGCCCTGCAGCCCTCTGTTGGCCCTCCAGCCCCTTTAGCAGCCCTCTCTTCTGCTCTGGCCCCCTCCTTCGGCCTTTCAGTTTCCACCCACAGGCCTCTCTTGGCCCTCCAGACCCTTTAGGACCCTTCCAGTGCACTCTGGACCATCTTTCAGCCTTCTTTGTGCCCCAGAGCTGTCCTCTGGCCCCGCAGCCCACTTCGGAACCCTCTGGTCTCCTCAGAAGCCCTCCAGATGTCTTCCTTGTTCCCCAGAGTCATGTTTTGGCCATGTGGACAGCTAAGCACTCCCCCTAGTGCGCTCTGGACTACTCTTTCAGTCTTGCTGCTGCCCCAGAGCTGTATCTCGGCCCTCTAGAGCCCTTGGGACCTCCATTGTTTCCCCAGAACCCCTCCGGAGACCTTGGTTGTGCCCCAGAGCTGTCTTCTGGCCCTGCACACCCTGCACAACCTCTCTTGTCCCCGCAGATCACCACCGCTGCTCTTCCTTGCTTCCCTGTTTTTCCTTTGTGGCCCATCTAGTGCCCCTAGGACCCCTCTAGTGTGTTCCCGACTCCTCTTTGGGCCTTCCTTGTTTCCCAGAGCTGTCTCTTGGACCTCTCGCCCCCTTAGAACCTCTCTAGTCTGCTCTGAAACATTCCAGATCTCTTCGCTGTTTCCCAGAGTGATTTTTTGGCCGTGTAGACTCCTTAGCACCCTGGTAGTCGCCTCAGAATCCCTCCGGAGCCCTTCTTCATGCCCTGCAGCCCTCTGTTGGCCCTCCAGCCCCTTTAGCAGCCCTCTCTTCTGCTCTGGCCCCCTCCTTCGGCCTTTCAGTTTCCACCCACAGGCCTCTCTTGGCCCTCCAGACCCTTTAGGACCCTTCCAGTGCACTCTGGACCATCTTTCAGCCTTCTTTGTGCCCCAGAGCTGTCCTCTGGCCCCGCAGCCCACTTTGGAACCCTCTGGTCTCCTCAGAAGCCCTCCAGATGTCTTCCTTGTTCCCCAGAGTCATGTTTTGGCCATGTGGACAGCTAAGCACTCCCCCTAGTGCGCTCTGGACTACTCTTTCAGTCTTGCTGCTGCCCCAGAGCTGTATCTCGGCCCTCTAGAGCCCTTGGGACCTCCATTGTTTCCCCAGAACCCCTCCGGAGACCTTGGTTGTGCCCCAGAGCTGGCTTCTGGCCCTGCACACCCTGCACAACCTCTCTTGTCCCCGCAGACCACCACCGCTGCTCTTCCTTGCTTCCCTGTTTTTCCTTTGTGGCCCATCTAGTGCCCCTAGGACCCCTCTAGTGTGTTCCCGACTCCTCTTTGGGCCTTCCTTGTTTCCCAGAGCTGTCTCTTGGACCTCTCGCCCCCTTAGAACCTCTCTAGTCTGCTCTGAAACATTCCAGATCTCTTCGCTGTTTCCCAGAGTGATTTTTTGGCCATGTAGACTCCTTAGCACCCTGGTAGTCGCCTCAGAATCCCTGTGGAGCCCTTCTTCATGCCCTGCAGCCCTCTGTTGGCCCTCCAGCCCCTTTAGCAGCCCTCTCTTCTGCTCTGGCCCCCTCCTTCGGCCTTTTAGTTTCCACCCACAGGCCTCTCTTGGCCCTCTGCACCCCTTAGCACCCCCCTTGTGCACTCGGGACTACTTTTTCAGCTTTCTTCCGTGCCCCAGGGCTGTGTTCTGGCCCTGCACACCCTGCACAACCTCTCTTGTCACCGCAGACCACCACCGCTGCTCTTCCTTGCTTCCCTGTTTTTCCTTTGTGGCCCATCTAGTGCCCCTGGGATCCCTCTAGTGTGTTCCCGACTCCTCTTTGGGCCTTCCTTGTTTCCCAGAGCTGTCTCTTGGACCTCTCGCCCCCTTAGAACCTCTCTAGTCTGCTCTGAAACATTCCAGATTTCTTCGCTGTTTCCCAGAGTGATTTTTTGGCCGTGTAGACTCCTTAGCACCCTGGTAGTCGCCTCAGAATCCCTGTGGAGCCCTTCTTCATGCCCTGCAGCCCTCTGTTGGCCCTCCAGCCCCTTTAGCAGCCCTCTCTTCTGCTCTGGCCCCCTCCTTCGGCCTTTCAGTTTCCACCCACAGGCCTCTCTTGGCCCTCTGCACCCCTTTAGGACCCTTCCAGTGCACTCTGGACCATCTTTCAGCCTTCTTTGTGCCCCAGAGCTGTCCTCTGGCCCCGCAGCCCACTTCGGAACCCTCTGGTCTCCTCAGAAGCCCTCCAGATGTCTTCCTTGTTCCCCAGAGTCATGTTTTGGCCATGTAGACAGCTAAGCACTCCCCCTAGTGCGCTCTGGACTACTCTTTCAGTCTTCCTGCTGCCCTAGAGCTGTATCTCGGCCCTCTAGACCCCTTCGGTCCTCCCTTGTTCCCCCAGAACCCCTCCGGAGACCTTGGTTGTGCCCCAGAGCTGTCTTCTGGCCCTGCACACCCTGCACAACCTCTCTTGTCCCCGCAGACCACCACTGCTGCTCTTCCTTGCTGCCCGCTTTTTACTTCGCGGCCCATCTAGTGCCCCTGGGACCCCTCTAGTGTGTTCCCGACTCCTCTTTGGGCCTTCCTTGTTTCCCAGAGCTGTCTCTTGGACCTCTCGCCCCCTTAGAACCTCTCTAGTCTGCTCTGAAACATTCCAGATTTCTTCGCTGTTTCCCAGAGTGATTTTTTGGCCGTGTAGACTCCTTAGCACCCTGGTAGTCGCCTCAGAATCCCTGTGGAGCCCTTCTTCATGCCTTGCAGCCCTCTGTTGGTCCTCCAGCCCCTTTAGCAGCCCTCTCTTCTGCTCTGGCCCCCTCCTTCCACCTTTTTGTTTCCCCTGCAGGCCTCTCTTGGCCCTCTGCACCCCTTAGCACCCCCCTTGTGCACTCGGCACTACTTTTTCAGCTTTCTTCTGTGCCCCAGAGCTGCGTTCTGGCCCTGCACACCCTGCACAACCTCTCTTGTCACCGCAGACCACCACCGCTGCTCTTCCTTGCTGCCCGCTTTTTACTTTTTGGCCCATCTAGTGCCCCTGGGACCCCTCTAGTGTGTTCCCGACTCCTCTTTGGGCCTTCCTTGTTTCCCAGAGCTGTCTCTTGGACCTCTCGCCCCCTTAGAACCTCTCTAGTCTGCTCTGAAACATTCCAGATCTCTTCGCTGTTTCCCAGAGTGATTTTTTGGCCATGTAGACTCCTTAGCACCCTGGTAGTCCCCTCAGGATCCCTCCGGAGCCCTTCTTCATGCCCTGCAGCCCTCTGTTGGCCCTCCAGCCCCTTTAGCAGCCCTCTCTTCTGCTCTGGCCCCCTCCTTCGGCCTTTCAGTTTCCACCCACAGGCCTCTCTTGGCCCTCCAGACCCTTTAGGACCCTTCCAGTGCACTCTGGACCATCTTTCAGCCTTCTTTGTGCCCCAGAGCTGTCCTCTGGCCCCGCAGCCCACTTCGGAACCCTCTGGTCTCCTCAGAAGCCCTCCAGATGTCTTCCTTGTTCCCCAGAGTCATGTTTTGGCCATGTGGACAGCTAAGCACTCCCCCTAGTGCGCTCTGGACTACTCTTTCAGTCTTGCTGCTGCCCCAGAGCTGTATCTCGGCCCTCTAGAGCCCTTGGGACCTCCATTGTTTCCCCAGAACCCCTCCGGAGACCTTGGTTGTGCCCCAGAGCTGTCTTCTGGCCCTGCACACCCTGCACAACCTCTCTTGTCCCCGCAGATCACCACCGCTGCTCTTCCTTGCTTCCCTGTTTTTCCTTTGTGGCCCATCTAGTGCCCCTAGGACCCCTCTAGTGTGTTCCCGACTCCTCTTTGGGCCTTCCTTGTTTCCCAGAGCTGTCTCTTGGACCTCTCGCCCCCTTAGAACCTCTCTAGTCTGCTCTGAAACATTCCAGATCTCTTCGCTGTTTCCCAGAGTGATTTTTTGGCCGTGTAGACTCCTTAGCACCCTGGTAGTCGCCTCAGAATCCCTCCGGAGCCCTTCTTCATGCCCTGCAGCCCTCTGTTGGCCCTCCAGCCCCTTTAGCAGCCCTCTCTTCTGCTCTGGCCCCCTCCTTCGGCCTTTCAGTTTCCACCCACAGGCCTCTCTTGGCCCTCCAGACCCTTTAGGACCCTTCCAGTGCACTCTGGACCATCTTTCAGCCTTCTTTGTGCCCCAGAGCTGTCCTCTGGCCCCGCAGCCCACTTTGGAACCCTCTGGTCTCCTCAGAAGCCCTCCAGATGTCTTCCTTGTTCCCCAGAGTCATGTTTTGGCCATGTGGACAGCTAAGCACTCCCCCTAGTGCGCTCTGGACTACTCTTTCAGTCTTGCTGCTGCCCCAGAGCTGTATCTCGGCCCTCTAGAGCCCTTGGGACCTCCATTGTTTCCCCAGAACCCCTCCGGAGACCTTGGTTGTGCCCCAGAGCTGGCTTCTGGCCCTGCACACCCTGCACAACCTCTCTTGTCCCCGCAGACCACCACCGCTGCTCTTCCTTGCTTCCCTGTTTTTCCTTTGTGGCCCATCTAGTGCCCCTAGGACCCCTCTAGTGTGTTCCCGACTCCTCTTTGGGCCTTCCTTGTTTCCCAGAGCTGTCTCTTGGACCTCTCGCCCCCTTAGAACCTCTCTAGTCTGCTCTGAAACATTCCAGATCTCTTCGCTGTTTCCCAGAGTGATTTTTTGGCCATGTAGACTCCTTAGCACCCTGGTAGTCGCCTCAGAATCCCTGTGGAGCCCTTCTTCATGCCCTGCAGCCCTCTGTTGGCCCTCCAGCCCCTTTAGCAGCCCTCTCTTCTGCTCTGGCCCCCTCCTTCGGCCTTTTAGTTTCCACCCACAGGCCTCTCTTGGCCCTCTGCACCCCTTAGCACCCCCCTTGTGCACTCGGGACTACTTTTTCAGCTTTCTTCCGTGCCCCAGGGCTGTGTTCTGGCCCTGCACACCCTGCACAACCTCTCTTGTCACCGCAGACCACCACCGCTGCTCTTCCTTGCTTCCCTGTTTTTCCTTTGTGGCCCATCTAGTGCCCCTGGGATCCCTCTAGTGTGTTCCCGACTCCTCTTTGGGCCTTCCTTGTTTCCCAGAGCTGTCTCTTGGACCTCTCGCCCCCTTAGAACCTCTCTAGTCTGCTCTGAAACATTCCAGATTTCTTCGCTGTTTCCCAGAGTGATTTTTTGGCCGTGTAGACTCCTTAGCACCCTGGTAGTCGCCTCAGAATCCCTGTGGAGCCCTTCTTCATGCCCTGCAGCCCTCTGTTGGCCCTCCAGCCCCTTTAGCAGCCCTCTCTTCTGCTCTGGCCCCCTCCTTCGGCCTTTCAGTTTCCACCCACAGGCCTCTCTTGGCCCTCTGCACCCCTTTAGGACCCTTCCAGTGCACTCTGGACCATCTTTCAGCCTTCTTTGTGCCCCAGAGCTGTCCTCTGGCCCCGCAGCCCACTTCGGAACCCTCTGGTCTCCTCAGAAGCCCTCCAGATGTCTTCCTTGTTCCCCAGAGTCATGTTTTGGCCATGTAGACAGCTAAGCACTCCCCCTAGTGCGCTCTGGACTACTCTTTCAGTCTTCCTGCTGCCCTAGAGCTGTATCTCGGCCCTCTAGACCCCTTCGGTCCTCCCTTGTTCCCCCAGAACCCCTCCGGAGACCTTGGTTGTGCCCCAGAGCTGTCTTCTGGCCCTGCACACCCTGCACAACCTCTCTTGTCCCCGCAGACCACCACTGCTGCTCTTCCTTGCTGCCCGCTTTTTACTTCGCGGCCCATCTAGTGCCCCTGGGACCCCTCTAGTGTGTTCCCGACTCCTCTTTGGGCCTTCCTTGTTTCCCAGAGCTGTCTCTTGGACCTCTCGCCCCCTTAGAACCTCTCTAGTCTGCTCTGAAACATTCCAGATTTCTTCGCTGTTTCCCAGAGTGATTTTTTGGCCGTGTAGACTCCTTAGCACCCTGGTAGTCGCCTCAGAATCCCTGTGGAGCCCTTCTTCATGCCTTGCAGCCCTCTGTTGGTCCTCCAGCCCCTTTAGCAGCCCTCTCTTCTGCTCTGGCCCCCTCCTTCCACCTTTTTGTTTCCCCTGCAGGCCTCTCTTGGCCCTCTGCACCCCTTAGCACCCCCCTTGTGCACTCGGCACTACTTTTTCAGCTTTCTTCTGTGCCCCAGAGCTGCGTTCTGGCCCTGCACACCCTGCACAACCTCTCTTGTCACCGCAGACCACCACCGCTGCTCTTCCTTGCTGCCCGCTTTTTACTTTTTGGCCCATCTAGTGCCCCTGGGACCCCTCTAGTGTGTTCCCGACTCCTCTTTGGGCCTTCCTTGTTTCCCAGAGCTGTCTCTTGGACCTCTCGCCCCCTTAGAACCTCTCTAGTCTGCTCTGAAACATTCCAGATTTCTTCGCTGTTTCCCAGAGTGATTTTTTGGCCGTGTAGACTCCTTAGCACCCTGGTAGTCGCCTCAGAATCCCTGTGGAGCCCTTCTTCATGCCCTGCAGCCCTCTGTTGGCCCTCCAGCCCCTTTAGCAGCCCTCTCTTCTGCTCTGGCCCCCTCCTTCGGCCTTTCAGTTTCCACCCACAGGCCTCTCTTGGCCCTCTGCACCCCTTTAGGACCCTTCCAGTGCACTCTGGACCATCTTTCAGCCTTCTTTGTGCCCCAGAGCTGTCCTCTGGCCCCGCAGCCCACTTCGGAACCCTCTGGTCTCCTCAGAAGCCCTCCAGATGTCTTCCTTGTTCCCCAGAGTCATGTTTTGGCCATGTAGACAGCTAAGCACTCCCCCTAGTGCGCTCTGGACTACTCTTTCAGTCTTCCTGCTGCCCTAGAGCTGTATCTCGGCCCTCTAGACCCCTTCGGTCCTCCCTTGTTCCCCCAGAACCCCTCCGGAGACCTTGGTTGTGCCCCAGAGCTGGCTTCTGGCCCTGCACACCCTGCACAACCTCTCTTGTCCCCGCAGACCACCACCGCTGCTCTTCCTTGCTGCCCGCTTTTTCCTTTGTGGCCCATCTAGTGCCCCTGGGATCCCTCTAGTGTGTTCCCGACTCCTCTTTGGGCCTTCCTTGTTTCCCAGAGCTGTCTCTTGGACCTCTCGCCCCCTTAGAACCTCTCTAGTCTGCTCTGAAACATTCCAGATTTCTTCGCTGTTTCCCAGAGTGATTTTTTGGCCGTGTAGACTCCTTAGCACCCTGGTAGTCGCCTCAGAATCCCTGTGGAGCCCTTCTTCATGCCTTGCAGCCCTCTGTTGGTCCTCCAGCCCCTTTAGCAGCCCTCTCTTCTGCTCTGGCCCCCTCCTTCCACCTTTTTGTTTCCCCTGCAGGCCTCTCTTGGCCCTCTGCACCCCTTAGCACCCCCCTTGTGCACTCGGCACTACTTTTTCAGCTTTCTTCTGTGCCCCAGAGCTGCGTTCTGGCCCTGCACACCCTGCACAACCTCTCTTGTCACCGCAGACCACCACCGCTGCTCTTCCTTGCTGCCCGCTTTTTACTTTTTGGCCCATCTAGTGCCCCTGGGACCCCTCTAGTGTGTTCCCGACTCCTCTTTGGGCCTTCCTTGTTTCCCAGAGCTGTCTCTTGGACCTCTCGCCCCCTTAGAACCTCTCTAGTCTGCTCTGAAACATTCCAGATCTCTTCGCTGTTTCCCAGAGTGATTTTTTGGCCATGTAGACTCCTTAGCACCCTGGTAGTCCCCTCAGGATCCCTCCGGAGCCCTTCTTCATGCCCTGCAGCCCTCTGTTGGCCCTCCAGCCCCTTTAGCAGCCCTCTCTTCTGCTCTGGCCCCCTCCTTCGGCCTTTCAGTTTCCACCCACAGGCCTCTCTTGGCCCTCCAGACCCTTTAGGACCCTTCCAGTGCACTCTGGACCATCTTTCAGCCTTCTTTGTGCCCCAGAGCTGTCCTCTGGCCCCGCAGCCCACTTCGGAACCCTCTGGTCTCCTCAGAAGCCCTCCAGATGTCTTCCTTGTTCCCCAGAGTCATGTTTTGGCCATGTGGACAGCTAAGCACTCCCCCTAGTGCGCTCTGGACTACTCTTTCAGTCTTGCTGCTGCCCCAGAGCTGTATCTCGGCCCTCTAGAGCCCTTGGGACCTCCATTGTTTCCCCAGAACCCCTCCGGAGACCTTGGTTGTGCCCCAGAGCTGTCTTCTGGCCCTGCACACCCTGCACAACCTCTCTTGTCCCCGCAGATCACCACCGCTGCTCTTCCTTGCTTCCCTGTTTTTCCTTTGTGGCCCATCTAGTGCCCCTAGGACCCCTCTAGTGTGTTCCCGACTCCTCTTTGGGCCTTCCTTGTTTCCCAGAGCTGTCTCTTGGACCTCTCGCCCCCTTAGAACCTCTCTAGTCTGCTCTGAAACATTCCAGATCTCTTCGCTGTTTCCCAGAGTGATTTTTTGGCCGTGTAGACTCCTTAGCACCCTGGTAGTCGCCTCAGAATCCCTCCGGAGCCCTTCTTCATGCCCTGCAGCCCTCTGTTGGCCCTCCAGCCCCTTTAGCAGCCCTCTCTTCTGCTCTGGCCCCCTCCTTCGGCCTTTCAGTTTCCACCCACAGGCCTCTCTTGGCCCTCCAGACCCTTTAGGACCCTTCCAGTGCACTCTGGACCATCTTTCAGCCTTCTTTGTGCCCCAGAGCTGTCCTCTGGCCCCGCAGCCCACTTTGGAACCCTCTGGTCTCCTCAGAAGCCCTCCAGATGTCTTCCTTGTTCCCCAGAGTCATGTTTTGGCCATGTGGACAGCTAAGCACTCCCCCTAGTGCGCTCTGGACTACTCTTTCAGTCTTGCTGCTGCCCCAGAGCTGTATCTCGGCCCTCTAGAGCCCTTGGGACCTCCATTGTTTCCCCAGAACCCCTCCGGAGACCTTGGTTGTGCCCCAGAGCTGGCTTCTGGCCCTGCACACCCTGCACAACCTCTCTTGTCCCCGCAGATCACCACCGCTGCTCTTCCTTGCTTCCCTGTTTTTCCTTTGTGGCCCATCTAGTGCCCCTAGGACCCCTCTAGTGTGTTCCCCACTCCTCTTTGGGCCTTCCTTGTTTCCCAGAGCTGTCTCTTGGACCTCTCGCCCCCTTAGAACCTCTCTAGTCTGCTCTGAAACATTCCAGATCTCTTCGCTGTTTCCCAGAGTGATTTTTTGGCCATGTAGACTCCTTAGCACCCTGGTAGTCGCCTCAGAATCCCTCCGGAGCCCTTCTTCATGCCCTGCAGCCCTCTGTTGGCCCTCCAGCCCCTTTAGCAGCCCTCTCTTCTGCTCTGGCCCCCTCCTTCGGCCTTTTAGTTTCCACCCACAGGCCTCTCTTGGCCCTCTGCACCCCTTAGCACCCCCCTTGTGCACTCGGGACTACTTTTTCAGCTTTCTTCCGTGCCCCAGGGCTGTGTTCTGGCCCTGCACACCCTGCACAACCTCTCTTGTCACCGCAGACCACCACCGCTGCTCTTCCTTGCTTCCCTGTTTTTCCTTTGTGGCCCATCTAGTGCCCCTGGGATCCCTCTAGTGTGTTCCCGACTCCTCTTTGGGCCTTCCTTGTTTCCCAGAGCTGTCTCTTGGACCTCTCGCCCCCTTAGAACCTCTCTAGTCTGCTCTGAAACATTCCAGATTTCTTCGCTGTTTCCCAGAGTGATTTTTTGGCCGTGTAGACTCCTTAGCACTCTGGTAGTCCCCTTGGAATCCCTGTGGAGCCCTTCTTCATGCCCTGCAGCCCTCTGTTGGCCCTCCAGCCCCTTTAGCAGCCCTCTCTTCTGCTCTGGCCCCCTCCTTCGGCCTTTCAGTTTCCACCCACAGGCCTCTCTTGGCCCTCTGCACCCCTTTAGGACCCTTCCAGTGCACTCTGGACCATCTTTCAGCCTTCTTTGTGCCCCAGAGCTGTCCTCTGGCCCCGCAGCCCACTTCGGAACCCTCTGGTCTCCTCAGAAGCCCTCCAGATGTCTTCCTTGTTCCCCAGAGTCATGTTTTGGCCATGTAGACAGCTAAGCACTCCCCCTAGTGCGCTCTGGACTACTCTTTCAGTCTTCCTGCTGCCCTAGAGCTGTATCTCGGCCCTCTAGACCCCTTCGGTCCTCCCTTGTTCCCCCAGAACCCCTCCGGAGACCTTGGTTGTGCCCCAGAGCTGTCTTCTGGCCCTGCACACCCTGCACAACCTCTCTTGTCCCCGCAGACCACCACCGCTGCTCTTCCTTGCTGCCCGCTTTTTACTTCGTGGCCCATCTAGTGCCCCTGGGACCCCTCTAGTGTGTTCCCGACTCCTCTTTGGGCCTTCCTTGTTTCCCAGAGCTGTCTCTTGGACCTCTCGCCCCCTTAGAACCTCTCTAGTCTGCTCTGAAACATTCCAGATCTCTTCGCTGTTTCCCAGAGTGATTTTTTGGCCGTGTAGACTCCTTAGCACCCTGGTAGTCGCCTCAGAATCCCTGTGGAGCCCTTCTTCATGCCTTGCAGCCCTCTGTTGGTCCTCCAGCCCCTTTAGCAGCCCTCTCTTCTGCTCTGGCCCCCTCCTTCCACCTTTTTGTTTCCCCTGCAGGCCTCTCTTGGCCCTCTGCACCCCTTAGCACCCCCCTTGTGCACTCGGCACTACTTTTTCAGCTTTCTTCTGTGCCCCAGAGCTGCGTTCTGGCCCTGCACACCCTGCACAACCTCTCTTGTCACCGCAGACCACCACCGCTGCTCTTCCTTGCTGCCCGCTTTTTACTTTTTGGCCCATCTAGTGCCCCTGGGACCCCTCTAGTGTGTTCCCGACTCCTCTTTGGGCCTTCCTTGTTTCCCAGAGCTGTCTCTTGGACCTCTCGCCCCCTTAGAACCTCTCTAGTCTGCTCTGAAACATTCCAGATCTCTTCGCTGTTTCCCAGAGTGATTTTTTGGCCATGTAGACTCCTTAGCACCCTGGTAGTCGCCTCAGAATCCCTGTGGAGCCCTTCTTCATGCCCTGCAGCCCTCTGTTGGCCCTCCAGCCCCTTTAGCAGCCCTCTCTTCTGCTCTGGCCCCCTCCTTCGGCCTTTCAGTTTCCACCCACAGGCCTCTCTTGGCCCTCCAGACCCTTTAGGACCCTTCCAGTGCACTCTGGACCATCTTTCAGCCTTCTTTGTGCCCCAGAGCTGTCCTCTGGCCCCGCAGCCCACTTCGGAACCCTCTGGTCTCCTCAGAAGCCCTCCAGATGTCTTCCTTGTTCCCCAGAGTCATGTTTTGGCCATGTAGACAGCTAAGCACTCCCCCTAGTGCGCTCTGGACTACTCTTTCAGTCTTCCTGCTGCCCTAGAGCTGTATCTCGGCCCTCTAGACCCCTTCGGTCCTCCCTTGTTCCCCCAGAACCCCTCCGGAGACCTTGGTTGTGCCCCAGAGCTGTCTTCTGGCCCTGCACACCCTGCACAACTTCTCTTGTCACCGCAGACCACCACCGCTGCTCTTCCTTGCGTCCCTGTTTTTCCTTTGTGGCCCATCTAGTGCCCCTGGGATCCCTCTAGTGTGTTCCCGACTCCTCTTTGGGCCTTCCTTGTTTCCCAGAGCTGTCTCTTGGACCTCTCGCCCCCTTAGAACCTCTCTAGTCTGCTCTGAAACATTCCAGATTTCTTCGCTGTTTCCCAGAGTGATTTTTTGGCCATGTAGACTCCTTAGCACCCTGGCAGTCCCCTCAGGATCCCTCCGGAGCCCTTCTTCATGCCCTGCAGCCCTCTGTTGGCCCTCCAGCCCCTTTAGCAGCCCTCTCTTCTGCTCTGGCCCCCTCCTTCCACCTTTTTGTTTCCCCTGCAGGCCTCTCTTGGCCCTCTGCACCCCTTAGCACCCCCCTTGTGCACTCGGGACTACTTTTTCAGCTTTCTTCTGTGCCCCAGAGCTGCGTTCTGGCCCTGCACACCCTGCACAACCTCTCTTGTCCCCGCAGACCACCACCGCTGCTCTTCCTTGCTTCCCTGTTTTTCCTTTGTGGCCCATCTAGTGCCCCTAGGACCCCTCTAGTGTGTTCCCGACTCCTCTTTGGGCCTTCCTTGTTTCCCAGAGCTGTCTCTTGGACCTCTCGCCCCCTTAGAACCTCTCTAGTCTGCTCTGAAACATTCCAGATTTCTTCGCTGTTTCCCAGAGTGATTTTTTGGCCATGTAGACTCCTTAGCACCCTGGTAGTCGCCTCAGAATCCCTCCGGAGCCCTTTTTCATGCCCTGCAGCCCTCTGTTGGCCCTCCAGCCCCTTTAGCAGCCCTCTGTTCTGCTCTGGCCCCCTCCTTCGGCCTTTCAGTTTCCACCCACAGGCCTCTCTTGGCCCTCCAGACCCTTTAGGACCCTTCCAGTGCACTCTGGACCATCTTTCAGCCTTCTTTGTGCCCCAGAGCTGTCCTCTGGCCCCGCAGCCCACTTCGGAACCCTCTGGTCTCCTCAGAAGCCCTCCAGATGTCTTCCTTGTTCCCCAGAGTCATGTTTTGGCCATGTAGACAGCTAAGCACTCCCCCTAGTGCGCTCTGGACTACTCTTTCAGTCTTCCTGCTGCCCTAGAGCTGTATCTCGGCCCTCTAGACCCCTTCGGTCCTCCCTTGTTCCCCCAGAACCCCTCCGGAGACCTTGGTTGTGCCCCAGAGCTGGCTTCTGGCCCTGCACACCCTGCACAACCTCTCTTGTCCCCGCAGACCACCACCGCTGCTCTTCCTTGCTGCCCGCTTTTTCCTTTGTGGCCCATCTAGTGCCCCTGGGATCCCTCTAGTGTGTTCCCGACTCCTCTTTGGGCCTTCCTTGTTTCCCAGAGCTGTCTCTTGGACCTCTCGCCCCCTTAGAACCTCTCTAGTCTGCTCTGAAACATTCCAGATTTCTTCGCTGTTTCCCAGAGTGATTTTTTGGCCATGTAGACTCCTTAGCACCCTGGTAGTCGCCTCGGAATCCCTCCGGAGCCCTTCTTCATGCCCTGCAGCCCTCTGTTGGCCCTCCAGCCCCTTTAGCAGCCCTCTCTTCTGCTCTGGCCCCCTCCTTCGGCCTTTTAGTTTCCACCCACAGGCCTCTCTTGGCCCTCTGCACCCCTTAGCACCCCCCTTGTGCACTCGGGACTACTTTTTCAGCTTTCTTCCGTGCCCCAGGGCTGTGTTCTGGCCCTGCACACCCTGCACAACCTCTCTTGTCACCGCAGACCACCACCGCTGCTCTTCCTTGCTTCCCTGTTTTTCCTTTGTGGCCCATCTAGTGCCCCTAGGACCCCTCTAGTGTGTTCCCGACTCCTCTTTGGGCCTTCCTTGTTTCCCAGAGCTGTCTCTTGGACCTCTCGCCCCCTTAGAACCTCTCTAGTCTGCTCTGAAACATTCCAGATTTCTTCGCTGTTTCCCAGAGTGATTTTTTGGCCATGTAGACTCCTTAGCACCCTGGTAGTCCCCTCAGGATCCCTCCGGAGCCCTTCTTCATGCCCTGCAGCCCTCTGTTGGCCCTCCAGCCCCTTTAGCAGCCCTCTCTTCTGCTCTGGCCCCCTCCTTCGGCCTTTCAGTTTCCACCCACAGGCCTCTCTTGGCCCTCCAGACCCTTTAGGACCCTTCCAGTGCACTCTGGACCATCTTTCAGCCTTCTTTGTGCCCCAGAGCTGTCCTCTGGCCCCGCAGCCCACTTCGGAACCCTCTGGTCTCCTCAGAAGCCCTCCAGATGTCTTCCTTGTTCCCCAGAGTCATGTTTTGGCCATGTAGACAGCTAAGCACTCCCCCTAGTGCGCTCTGGACTACTCTTTCAGTCTTCCTGCTGCCCTAGAGCTGTATCTCGGCCCTCTAGACCCCTTCGGTCCTCCCTTGTTCCCCCAGAACCCCTCCGGAGACCTTGGTTGTGCCCCAGAGCTGGCTTCTGGCCCTGCACACCCTGCACAACTTCTCTTGTCCCCGCAGACCACCACCGCTGCTCTTCCTTGCTGCCCGCTTTTTCCTTTGTGGCCCATCTAGTGCCCCTAGGACCCCTCTAGTGTGTTCCCGACTCCTCTTTGGGCCTTCCTTGTTTCCCAGAGCTGTCTCTTGGACCTCTCGCCCCCTTAGAACCTCTCTAGTCTGCTCTGAAACATTCCAGATTTCTTCGCTGTTTCCCAGAGTGATTTTTTGGCCATGTAGACTCCTTAGCACCCTGGTAGTCGCCTCGGAATCCCTCCGGAGCCCTTCTTCATGCCCTGCAGCCCTCTGTTGGCCCTCCAGCCCCTTTAGCAGCCCTCTCTTCTGCTCTGGCCCCCTCCTTCGGCCTTTTAGTTTCCACCCACAGGCCTCTCTTGGCCCTCTGCACCCCTTAGCACCCCCCTTGTGCACTCGGGACTACTTTTTCAGCTTTCTTCCGTGCCCCAGGGCTGTGTTCTGGCCCTGCACACCCTGCACAACCTCTCTTGTCCCCGCAGACCACCACCGCTGCTCTTCCTTGCTTCCCTGTTTTTCCTTTGTGGCCCATCTAGTGCCCCTGGGATCCCTCTAGTGTGTTCCCGACTCCTCTTTGGGCCTTCCTTGTTTCCCAGAGCTGTCTCTTGGACCTCTCGCCCCCTTAGAACCTCTCTAGTCTGCTCTGAAACATTCCAGATCTCTTCGCTGTTTCCCAGAGTGATTTTTTGGCCATGTAGACTCCTTAGCACCCTGGTAGTCGCCTCAGAATCCCTCCGGAGCCCTTCTTCATGCCCTGCAGCCCTCTGTTGGCCCTGCAGCCCCTTTAGCAGCCCTCTCTTCTGCTCTGGCCCCCTCCTTCGGCCTTTTAGTTTCCACCCACAGGCCTCTCTTGGCCCTCCAGACCCTTTAGGACCCTTCCAGTGCACTCTGGACCATCTTTCAGCCTTCTTTGTGCCCCAGAGCTGTCCTCTGGCCCCGCAGCCCACTTCGGAACCCTCTGGTCTCCTCAGAAGCCCTCCAGATGTCTTCCTTGTTCCCCAGAGTCATGTTTTGGCCATGTAGACAGCTAAGCACTCCCCCTAGTGCGCTCTGGACTACTCTTTCAGTCTTCCTGCTGCCCTAGAGCTGTATCTCGGCCCTCTAGACCCCTTCGGTCCTCCCTTGTTCCCCCAGAACCCCTCCGGAGACCTTGGTTGTGCCCCAGAGCTGTCTTCTGGCCCTGCACACCCTGCACAACCTCTCTTGTCCCCGCAGACCACCACCGCTGCTCTTCCTTGCTGCCCGCTTTTTACTTTTGGCCCATCTAGTGCCCCTGGGATCCCTCTAGTGTGTTCCCGACTCCTCTTTGGGCCTTCCTTGTTTCCCAGAGCTGTCTCTTGGACCTCTCGCCCCCTTAGAACCTCTCTAGTCTGCTCTGAAACATTCCAGATTTCTTCGCTGTTTCCCAGAGTGATTTTTTGGCCATGTAGACTCCTTAGCACCCTGGCAGTCCCCTCAGGATCCCTCCGGAGCCCTTCTTCATGCCCTGCAGCCCTCTGTTGGCCCTCCAGCCCCTTTAGCAGCCCTCTCTTCTGCTCTGGCCCCCTCCTTCGGCCTTTTAGTTTCCACCCACAGGCCTCTCTTGGCCCTCTGCACCCCTTAGCACCCCCCTTGTGCACTCGGGACTACTTTTTCAGCTTTCTTCCGTGCCCCAGGGCTGTCTTCTGGCCCTGCACACCCTGCACAACCTCTCTTGTCCCCGCAGACCACCACCGCTGCTCTTCCTTGCTTCCCTGTTTTTCCTTTGTGGCCCATCTAGTGCCCCTAGGACCCCTCTAGTGTGTTCCCGACTCCTCTTTGGGCCTTCCTTGTTTCCCAGAGCTGTCTCTTGGACCTCTCGCCCCCTTAGAACCTCTCTAGTCTGCTCTGAAACATTCCAGATTTCTTCGCTGTTTCCCAGAGTGATTTTTTGGCCGTGTAGACTCCTTAGCACTCTGGTAGTCCCCTTGGAATCCCTGTGGAGCCCTTCTTCATGCCCTGCAGCCCTCTGTTGGCCCTCCAGCCCCTTTAGCAGCCCTCTCTTCTGCTCTGGCCCCCTCCTTCGGCCTTTCAGTTTCCACCCACAGGCCTCTCTTGGCCCTCCAGACCCTTTAGGACCCTTCCAGTGCACTCTGGACCATCTTTCAGCCTTCTTTGTGCCCCAGAGCTGTCCTCTGGCCCCGCAGCCCACTTCAGAACCCTCTGGTCTCCTCAGAAGCCCTCCAGATGTCTTCCTTGTTCCCCAGAGTCATGTTTTGGCCATGTAGACAGCTAAGCACTCCCCCTAGTGCGCTCTGGACTACTCTTTCAGTCTTCCTGCTGCCCTAGAGCTGTATCTCAGCCCTCTAGACCCCTTCGGTCCTCCCTTGTTCCCCCAGAACCCCTCCGGAGACCTTGGTTGTGCCCCAGAGCTGTCTTCTGGCCCTGCACACCCTGCACAACCTCTCTTGTCCCCGCAGACCACCACCGCTGCTCTTCCTTGCTGCCCGCTTTTTCCTTTGTGGCCCATCTAGTGCCCCTGGGACCCCTCTAGTGTGTTCCCGACTCCTCTTTGGGCCTTCCTTGTTTCCCAGAGCTGTCTCTTGGACCTCTCGCCCCCTTAGAACCTCTCTAGTCTGCTCTGAAACATTCCAGATTTCTTCGCTGTTTCCCAGAGTGATTTTTTGGCCATGTAGACTCCTTAGCACCCTGGTAGTCGCCTCAGAATCCCTCCGGAGCCCTTCTTCATGCCCTGCAGCCCTCTGTTGGCCCTCCAGCCCCTTTAGCAGCCCTCTCTTCTGCTCTGGCCCCCTCCTTCGGCCTTTTAGTTTCCACCCACAGGCCTCTCTTGGCCCTCTGCACCCCTTAGCACCCCCCTTGTGCACTCGGGACTACTTTTTCAGCTTTCTTCCGTGCCCCAGGGCTGTGTTCTGGCCCTGCACACCCTGCACAACCTCTCTTGTCCCCGCAGACCACCACCGCTGCTCTTCCTTGCTTCCCTGTTTTTCCTTTGTGGCCCATCTAGTGCCCCTAGGACCCCTCTAGTGTGTTCCTGACTCCTCTTTGGGCCTTCCTTGTTTCCCAGAGCTGTCTCTTGGACCTCTCGCCCCCTTAGAACCTCTCTAGTCTGCTCTGAAACATTCCAGATTTCTTCGCTGTTTCCCAGAGTGATTTTTTGGCCATGTAGACTCCTTAGCACCCTGGTAGTCGCCTCAGAATCCCTGTGGAGCCCTTCTTCATGCCCTGCAGCCCTCTGTTGGCCCTCCAGCCCCTTTAGCAGCCCTCTCTTCTGCTCTGGCCCCCTCCTTCGGCCTTTCAGTTTCCACCCACAGGCCTCTCTTGGCCCTCCAGACCCTTTAGGACCCTTCCAGTGCACTCTGGACCATCTTTCAGCCTTCTTTGTGCCCCAGAGCTGTCCTCTGGCCCCGCAGCCCACTTCGGAACCCTCTGGTCTCCTCAGAAGCCCTCCAGATGTCTTCCTTGTTCCCCAGAGTCATGTTTTGGCCATGTAGACAGCTAAGCACTCCCCCTAGTGCGCTCTGGACTACTCTTTCAGTCTTCCTGCTGCCCTAGAGCTGTATCTCGGCCCTCTAGACCCCTTCGGTCCTCCCTTGTTCCCCCAGAACCCCTCCGGAGACCTTGGTTGTGCCCCAGAGCTGTCTTCTGGCCCTGCACACCCTGCACAACCTCTCTTGTCCCCGCAGACCACCACCGCTGCTCTTCCTTGCTGCCCGCTTTTTACTTCGTGGCCCATCTAGTGCCCCTGGGACCCCTCTAGTGTGTTCCCGACTCCTCTTTGGGCCTTCCTTGTTTCCCAGAGCTGTCTCTTGGACCTCTCGCCCCCTTAGAACCTCTCTAGTCTGCTCTGAAACATTCCAGATTTCTTCGCTGTTTCCCAGAGTGATTTTTTGGCCGTGTAGACTCCTTAGCACCCTGGTAGTCGCCTCAGAATCCCTGTGGAGCCCTTCTTCATGCCTTGCAGCCCTCTGTTGGTCCTCCAGCCCCTTTAGCAGCCCTCTCTTCTGCTCTGGCCCCCTCCTTCCACCTTTTTGTTTCCCCTGCAGGCCTCTCTTGGCCCTCTGCACCCCTTAGCACCCCCCTTGTGCACTCGGCACTACTTTTTCAGCTTTCTTCTGTGCCCCAGAGCTGCGTTCTGGCCCTGCACACCCTGCACAACCTCTCTTGTCACCGCAGACCACCACCGCTGCTCTTCCTTGCTGCCCGCTTTTTACTTTTTGGCCCATCTAGTGCCCCTGGGACCCCTCTAGTGTGTTCCCGACTCCTCTTTGGGCCTTCCTTGTTTCCCAGAGCTGTCTCTTGGACCTCTCGCCCCCTTAGAACCTCTCTAGTCTCCTCTGAAACATTCCAGATCTCTTCGCTGTTTCCCAGAGTGATTTTTTGGCCGTGTAGACTCCTTAGCACCCTGGTAGTCCCCTCAGGATCCCTCCGGAGCCCTTCTTCATGCCCTGCAGCCCTCTGTTGGCCCTCCAGCCCCTTTAGCAGCCCTCTCTTCTGCTCTGGCCCCCTCCTTCGGCCTTTCAGTTTCCACCCACAGGCCTCTCTTGGCCCTCCAGACCCTTTAGGACCCTTCCAGTGCACTCTGGACCATCTTTCAGCCTTCTTTGTGCCCCAGAGCTGTCCTCTGGCCCCGCAGCCCACTTCGGAACCCTCTGGTCTCCTCAGAAGCCCTCCAGATGTCTTCCTTGTTCCCCAGAGTCATGTTTTGGCCATGTGGACAGCTAAGCACTCCCCCTAGTGCGCTCTGGACTACTCTTTCAGTCTTGCTGCTGCCCCAGAGCTGTATCTCGGCCCTCTAGAGCCCTTGGGACCTCCATTGTTTCCCCAGAACCCCTCCGGAGACCTTGGTTGTGCCCCAGAGCTGGCTTCTGGCCCTGCACACCCTGCACAACCTCTCTTGTCCCCGCAGATCACCACCGCTGCTCTTCCTTGCTTCCCTGTTTTTCCTTTGTGGCCCATCTAGTGCCCCTAGGACCCCTCTAGTGTGTTCCCGACTCCTCTTTGGGCCTTCCTTGTTTCCCAGAGCTGTCTCTTGGACCTCTCGCCCCCTTAGAACCTCTCTAGTCTGCTCTGAAACATTCCAGATCTCTTCGCTGTTTCCCAGAGTGATTTTTTGGCCGTGTAGACTCCTTAGCACCCTGGTAGTCGCCTCAGAATCCCTCCGGAGCCCTTCTTCATGCCCTGCAGCCCTCTGTTGGCCCTCCAGCCCCTTTAGCAGCCCTCTCTTCTGCTCTGGCCCCCTCCTTCGGCCTTTCAGTTTCCACCCACAGGCCTCTCTTGGCCCTCCAGACCCTTTAGGACCCTTCCAGTGCACTCTGGACCATCTTTCAGCCTTCTTTGTGCCCCAGAGCTGTCCTCTGGCCCCGCAGCCCACTTTGGAACCCTCTGGTCTCCTCAGAAGCCCTCCAGATGTCTTCCTTGTTCCCCAGAGTCATGTTTTGGCCATGTGGACAGCTAAGCACTCCCCCTAGTGCGCTCTGGACTACTCTTTCAGTCTTGCTGCTGCCCCAGAGCTGTATCTCGGCCCTCTAGAGCCCTTGGGACCTCCATTGTTTCCCCAGAACCCCTCCGGAGACCTTGGTTGTGCCCCAGAGCTGTCTTCTGGCCCTGCACACCCTGCACAACTTCTCTTGTCACCGCAGACCACCACCGCTGCTCTTCCTTGCTTCCCTGTTTTTCCTTTGTGGCCCATCTAGTGCCCCTGGGATCCCTCTAGTGTGTTCCCGACTCCTCTTTGGGCCTTCCTTGTTTCCCAGAGCTGTCTCTTGGACCTCTCGCCCCCTTAGAACCTCTCTAGTCTGCTCTGAAACATTCCAGATTTCTTCGCTGTTTCCCAGAGTGATTTTTTGGCCATGTAGACTCCTTAGCACCCTGGCAGTCCCCTCAGGATCCCTCCGGAGCCCTTCTTCATGCCCTGCAGCCCTCTGTTGGCCCTCCAGCCCCTTTAGCAGCCCTCTCTTCTGCTCTGGCCCCCTCCTTCCACCTTTTTGTTTCCCCTGCAGGCCTCTCTTGGCCCTCTGCACCCCTTAGCACCCCCCTTGTGCACTCGGGACTACTTTTTCAGCTTTCTTCTGTGCCCCAGAGCTGCGTTCTGGCCCTGCACACCCTGCACAACCTCTCTTGTCCCCGCAGACCACCACCGCTGCTCTTCCTTGCTTCCCTGTTTTTCCTTTGTGGCCCATCTAGTGCCCCTAGGACCCCTCTAGTGTGTTCCCGACTCCTCTTTGGGCCTTCCTTGTTTCCCAGAGCTGTCTCTTGGACCTCTCGCCCCCTTAGAACCTCTCTAGTCTGCTCTGAAACATTCCAGATTTCTTCGCTGTTTCCCAGAGTGATTTTTTGGCCATGTAGACTCCTTAGCACCCTGGTAGTCCCCTCAGGATCCCTCCGGAGCCCTTTTTCATGCCCTGCAGCCCTCTGTTGGCCCTCCAGCCCCTTTAGCAGCCCTCTCTTCTGCTCTGGCCCCCTCCTTCGGCCTTTCAGTTTCCACCCACAGGCCTCTCTTGGCCCTCCAGACCCTTTAGGACCCTTCCAGTGCACTCTGGACCATCTTTCAGCCTTCTTTGTGCCCCAGAGCTGTCCTCTGGCCCCGCAGCCCACTTCGGAACCCTCTGGTCTCCTCAGAAGCCCTCCAGATGTCTTCCTTGTTCCCCAGAGTCATGTTTTGGCCATGTAGACAGCTAAGCACTCCCCCTAGTGCGCTCTGGACTACTCTTTCAGTCTTCCTGCTGCCCTAGAGCTGTATCTCGGCCCTCTAGACCCCTTCGGTCCTCCCTTGTTCCCCCAGAACCCCTCCGGAGACCTTGGTTGTGCCCCAGAGCTGGCTTCTGGCCCTGCACACCCTGCACAACCTCTCTTGTCCCCGCAGACCACCACCGCTGCTCTTCCTTGCTGCCCGCTTTTTCCTTTGTGGCCCATCTAGTGCCCCTGGGATCCCTCTAGTGTGTTCCCGACTCCTCTTTGGGCCTTCCTTGTTTCCCAGAGCTGTCTCTTGGACCTCTCGCCCCCTTAGAACCTCTCTAGTCTGCTCTGAAACATTCCAGATTTCTTCGCTGTTTCCCAGAGTGATTTTTTGGCCATGTAGACTCCTTAGCACCCTGGTAGTCGCCTCGGAATCCCTCCGGAGCCCTTCTTCATGCCCTGCAGCCCTCTGTTGGCCCTCCAGCCCCTTTAGCAGCCCTCTCTTCTGCTCTGGCCCCCTCCTTCCACCTTTTTGTTTCCCCTGCAGGCCTCTCTTGGCCCTCTGCACCCCTTAGCACCCCCCTTGTGCACTCGGGACTACTTTTTCAGCTTTCTTCCGTGCCCCAGGGCTGTGTTCTGGCCCTGCACACCCTGCACAACCTCTCTTGTCCCCGCAGACCACCACCGCTGCTCTTCCTTGCTTCCCTGTTTTTCCTTTGTGGCCCATCTAGTGCCCCTAGGACCCCTCTAGTGTGTTCCCGACTCCTCTTTGGGCCTTCCTTGTTTCCCAGAGCTGTCTCTTGGACCTCTCGCCCCCTTAGAACCTCTCTAGTCTGCTCTGAAACATTCCAGATCTCTTCGCTGTTTCCCAGAGTGATTTTTTGGCCATGTAGACTCCTTAGCACCCTGGTAGTCCCCTCAGAATCCCTCCGGAGCCCTTCTTCATGCCCTGCAGCCCTCTGTTGGCCCTCCAGCCCCTTTAGCAGCCCTCTCTTCTGCTCTGGCCCCCTCCTTCGGCCTTTCAGTTTCCACCCACAGGCCTCTCTTGGCCCTCCAGACCCTTTAGGACCCTTCCAGTGCACTCTGGACCATCTTTCAGCCTTCTTTGTGCCCCAGAGCTGTCCTCTGGCCCCGCAGCCCACTTCAGAACCCTCTGGTCTCCTCAGAAGCCCTCCAGATGTCTTCCTTGTTCCCCAGAGTCATGTTTTGGCCATGTAGACAGCTAAGCACTCCCCCTAGTGCGCTCTGGACTACTCTTTCAGTCTTCCTGCTGCCCTAGAGCTGTATCTCAGCCCTCTAGACCCCTTCGGTCCTCCCTTGTTCCCCCAGAACCCCTCCGGAGACCTTGGTTGTGCCCCAGAGCTGTCTTCTGGCCCTGCACACCCTGCACAACCTCTCTTGTCCCCGCAGACCACCACCGCTGCTCTTCCTTGCTGCCCGCTTTTTCCTTCGTGGCCCATCTAGTGCCCCTGGGACCCCTCTAGTGTGTTCCCGACTCCTCTTTGGGCCTTCCTTGTTTCCCAGAGCTGTCTCTTGGACCTCTCGCCCCCTTAGAACCTCTCTAGTCTGCTCTGAAACATTCCAGATTTCTTCGCTGTTTCCCAGAGTGATTTTTTGGCCGTGTAGACTCCTTAGCACCCTGGTAGTCGCCTCAGAATCCCTCCGGAGCCCTTCTTCATGCCCTGCAGCCCTCTGTTGGCCCTCCAGCCCCTTTAGCAGCCCTCTCTTCTGCTCTGGCCCCCTCCTTCGGCCTTTTAGTTTCCACCCACAGGCCTCTCTTGGCCCTCTGCACCCCTTAGCACCCCCCTTGTGCACTCGGGACTACTTTTTCAGCTTTCTTCCGTGCCCCAGGGCTGTGTTCTGGCCCTGCACACCCTGCACAACCTCTCTTGTCCCCGCAGACCACCACCGCTGCTCTTCCTTGCTTCCCTGTTTTTCCTTTGTGGCCCATCTAGTGCCCCTAGGACCCCTCTAGTGTGTTCCTGACTCCTCTTTGGGCCTTCCTTGTTTCCCAGAGCTGTCTCTTGGACCTCTCGCCCCCTTAGAACCTCTCTAGTCTGCTCTGAAACATTCCAGATTTCTTCGCTGTTTCCCAGAGTGATTTTTTGGCCATGTAGACTCCTTAGCACCCTGGTAGTCGCCTCAGAATCCCTGTGGAGCCCTTCTTCATGCCCTGCAGCCCTCTGTTGGCCCTCCAGCCCCTTTAGCAGCCCTCTCTTCTGCTCTGGCCCCCTCCTTCGGCCTTTCAGTTTCCACCCACAGGCCTCTCTTGGCCCTCTGCACCCCTTTAGGACCCTTCCAGTGCACTCTGGACCATCTTTCAGCCTTCTTTGTGCCCCAGAGCTGTCCTCTGGCCCCGCAGCCCACTTCGGAACCCTCTGGTCTCCTCAGAAGCCCTCCAGATGTCTTCCTTGTTCCCCAGAGTCATGTTTTGGCCATGTAGACAGCTAAGCACTCCCCCTAGTGCGCTCTGGACTACTCTTTCAGTCTTCCTGCTGCCCTAGAGCTGTATCTCGGCCCTCTAGACCCCTTCGGTCCTCCCTTGTTCCCCCAGAACCCCTCCGGAGACCTTGGTTGTGCCCCAGAGCTGGCTTCTGGCCCTGCACACCCTGCACAACCTCTCTTGTCACCGCAGACCACCACCGCTGCTCTTCCTTGCTGCCCGCTTTTTCCTTTGTGGCCCATCTAGTGCCCCTGGGATCCCTCTAGTGTGTTCCCGACTCCTCTTTGGGCCTTCCTTGTTTCCCAGAGCTGTCTCTTGGACCTCTCGCCCCCTTAGAACCTCTCTAGTCTGCTCTGAAACATTCCAGATTTCTTCGCTGTTTCCCAGAGTGATTTTTTGGCCATGTAGACTTCTTAGCACCCTGGTAGTCGCCTCAGAATGCCTCCGGAGCCCTTCTTCATGCCCTGCAGCCCTCTGTTGGCCCTCCAGCCCCTTTAGCAGCCCTCTCTTCTGCTCTGGCCCCCTCCTTCGGCCTTTCAGTTTCCACCCACAGGCCTCTCTTGGCCCTCCAGACCCTTTAGGACCCTTCCAGTGCACTCTGGACCATCTTTCAGCCTTCTTTGTGCCCCAGAGCTGTCCTCTGGCCCCGCAGCCCACTTCGGAACCCTCTGGTCTCCTCAGAAGCCCTCCAGATGTCTTCCTTGTTCCCCAGAGTCATGTTTTGGCCATGTGGACAGCTAAGCACTCCCCCTAGTGCGCTCTGGACTACTCTTTCAGTCTTCCTGCTGTCCCAGAGCTGTATCTTGTGTATATAGACCCTTTTTGACTCTTCTTGTTCCCCCAGAATTCCTTTGGAGACCTTGGTTGTGCCCAGTAGTTGTCTTCTGGTCTTTGAGTCTCCTTAGGACCTTTCTATTCTCATCAGAACCCCTCCCAAGGTCTGCGTTGTTTTCTCAAGTCCTATGTTTGCTATCCCCATCCCATAGTACCCATTCTGTCCCCTCAGAGCCCTTCTGGAGGTCTGTCTTGTTACTTTATTTTGATTTCTTGGCTATTGATTTACCCTTAGAACCTCTCTAGTGTGTTCCATACTACCTTTTTTTGCCTTCTTTGTTCCCTATAGTTGTCTTTTGGCTTTGTAGCTCCTTAGGATGTCTGCAGTGTTCTCAGAATTCTTTCGAGGCCTTTCTTATGCCCTATAGTGCTCTTTTCATCATTCAGCTGCCTCAGTACCCCTGTTTTTCTCTGGACTCTTTGGGAGACGTTGGTTGTTCTCTTTTGGCTTCTTTTAGTTGCTTTCTAGTCTCCATAAGAGATGTCTAATCTGTTCTGGATTCCTCTTTAGAGCTTTGTTGTTCTGCATAGACCTCTGTTGGTCTTGTAGAGCCCTGAGGAACTCCTTTATTTTACTCTGGACTATTCTTTCAGCCTTTCTTTTGTTCCCAAGCTCTGTTTTGGCCCTTTAGAGCTTTAGGAACCCTATAGTGCCTTCAGAACCCCTTCTGGAAGCCTTTTTTGTGTCCTAGAGCCCTGTGGTGGTTCTCCAGTCTTGTTAGCACCCTTCTTGTCTCGTTGTGTGTCTCATTCATTTAGAGAAACAGGGGTGATGTTCCCCTGGAGATCTACCCATTCTGCCCACTGACTTCTTTTTCTAATTACTCTAGGTACTATATAGGAAACATCCCTCTTAGGAAGTACTCACGTTACAGCAGCAGGCTTGTTCCAGGAGTTTATTTTGATACCTTGGTATGCTACAGGATATGCTGCCCTGCTAGAACAGTTGTACTATCTGCAGGCTTGAACGAATTAGAGGACTGTGGTATAGTGTGCCCTTTATAGGTTCTGTGGAATGTTGTAGCTTTATTTTTAAGCATAAGCAGAACTGATTTCTAGTTTTTAATGCAAAGGCTAGTGCTAGTTAGGGTAAAAAGATAACATACCTGTTGATATTATGGATATAGTATATGAAGTCCCAGTAAGAAAGTAGATGGTTTGTTTCATTGAAGAGGTCTGTTTATCCTTTCTGTGTTCTTCATTCTAGATACTGAGTGGAAGAAAAAGCCTTGCTTCTGCCTAGCCCTATGTATTTATGGGTGCCATTGGTTTGCCCCTCCCTTTCCCAGGGTTTGTGGGTAGGAGAGTGGGTGGGGCTAGGGTTACATAAAGCCAGGGTCTCGGGCTAGGGAGTTCATTCTGCTTTTGTTCTCCTATGGGAGTAGTGCTCTGGAATTGCCTTGGCAAATAACAGCATTTGAGGAAGTAAAGCTACCCAGGAAGATTTATTGCTGCCTTTGGAGAAGCAAAGACCTATCTTTAATGTAAGAGCAAGGGGATGGCTCAAGCTGGAGTTGTGAGCGTGCTGAAAAACTGCTTGTAGCAGGCAGTCTTTTTTCTTGGGTCAGTATCTCAGTGTGGGGTGTGCAGGGGTGGAAGAGGGCTTGTGAATGTCTGGTTGTATCTTCTGTTACTTGTCAGTATTGTTTTCTGGTGTTTTTGTGTTTATTGCGGAAGGGATGGAGCTTCATCACTGGACTCTTTGAAGATGATCACACTTGAAGAATTGTTTGTCCCTGTCCCAGACTGCAGACAAGAGGACACAGCAGAGGTCCTGGGAAAACATTTTCTCCTATATTTATACCCTTGTGGGGGTGTGTGTGTGCGTGGGGGGGGGGTGTCTGGGTTTTTTTTTTAATTATCTGCAGTAATTGGGATGTGTGTGAGGTATCACTCTCATCAGCTAGTCTGGTTTCTGGCTCACTTGGTAGATGTTTTGCTGCTCCTCAGAAATATTGTCAGTCCTGTTCGGGGAGAAACTGTGTGGGATTTTTGTGGTATGTAGACTTGCGGAAGAGTCCCGACTTTATCTGAAGAGGGAAGGAAGCACCCTCCCACCCTGCAAGTGCAGTATGATGAGAAAAGAAGTCACATCATTGGACACCAAACGCAACTGTGAGTAAGCGCATGTGCCCCAAGGGCTCAGAAACTAACCTACACACAGCTAATGAGCTCACCTCTTTTCCTGGCCAAGCCTCAGCACTGAGAGGGAATAAACTGCTGGACTCTTCTGGACCACGAGGAACCATGGGCAGTCTTGCCTGCCAGCTCCTTTGTTATGTCTGTGGCCCTGAACCCACTGCCACATGCTCTTTGGTGGCTCTGCTTCTGACCTCTACCCTGGTTTTTGGGGCTGTATGCTTTGCTTTTTTCAGGTAGTGGGCCTTTTCCGGGAATGGTTGAGGATTTCAGGTGAGGTAGAATGGGTGATCAGAATGGTGTTTCAGTTGTTCCAGGGCCGGTCAGTGCTGCCTGGCAGCATAGAAACTTTGTTTTGGTTTTCCAGGTGCCGTGGGTGTCCCCCCAGCCCCAATGTCCGAGTTTGGAATCGGCACGGAGCAGGTGAGCGGAGCACCTGTGGCGCTTTGACGGAGGGTGCTCTTGCGGATGAGGCTGGAGCTGACCGGCCTGGGGGTGACCGCTCGTGCTCTGGTTTGGCAGGTGATGATGGCAAATGAGGTGACTGCAGGAAGATGAGAGAGGATGCAGCTGCCATTGAGGATGCCTGTTGAGGATGGATGGTGACCCAGAGCACTGCAGAAGCTAAGTTGAGGGGCCACGGGTATTGATGTGTCTCGGCTGTGTGTGCGCTGACAGTGTAGTATGGGCTCCTCTGGATGAGTGCTGTGTGTGAGGCAGAGGTGGTGGGGTGTGCAAGGCAGAAGGTGAGGGTGTGCTAGGCAGGGCAGCTCCAACCTGTGTCTGTGTTGTTGTGTAGTCTATGTGGTGTGTGTTGTAGCTGTGGTATCTTTTGCTCAGGTCTTGATGTTGCTCTTGTTCCTTGTGCTCAAGGAGTACAGCCCACACTGTGCAGCACTAGTGCGGTAGGCATCTGTTGACTTTTGCTCAGTCTGACTCATTAGCTTTGTGCCAATGGATCGTGTCTCTTTCTGCGCAGTCAGCTAAAAGCGGCAGTCTGTCGCACTGGCTTTGCATTGTAGCCATTTGTTGCCAGTCATCTTTGCAGCCATCTTTGAGATCTTGCTGGCCATTCTTCTTCCATGTGTTTCTGGCATTCTTTCAGGGTTTTCTTCCCTGTGTTGTCATGAACTCAGGTCTTTCTTGCTGGCCTCTTCTGCATCAATATTCCTGACTTTGCCAGCCCCTTTCCATCACAGGTGGTGGCGTTTGACTCGCTTCTGGGCTCGTCCAGAGCATCAGAGCCATGCGGTTGTGGCCTCATAGGGCTTTCTGGCTGGCAGTGTCTTATGCGTAGGAATAGTTCTTTTTGTGTAGGGTTTTCCTTTGTGTCTGTGTCTGATATTTGTGTGTGTGTGTGTGTGTCTGTTTGGTGCTGGAGCTGCCTTGCTTGTGGGTTTTAGCTATGGTAGTGTGCAGAGGAGAGTAGTGATGGAATGGTGATTAGTCAGCATCTGTGTGCTCCACTTTGTGTGTGTGTGTGTTTTTGTTTTGTTTTTTTTTGTAGATGTGGCACAGCAGTTGGAGTGCCTGAGGGAGATGGAGGAAGAAAGGGTCATGCCCTAGGAAGGTGAGCTAGAGATTTGTTGCTGGAAGCAGAGTATTGTGGTCAGCGGTTCCCTGGTTAATTTTTGCTTTGTGCTTGTAGGTGTGGAGGAATGTGGAGAGTGGGTCGTTTGCGTGTGCAAGGAGCACAGCAAGGTGAGTGTCGGTCTGAGAGCGGTAGCAGAGCCTAGCATAGGGCTGTTGTCTCATTGGTGCTGTCCCCATTGCCCACTGCTGTTCTGATTTTACAGGTGCATGACAGGCCTCGGCGTGGTGGCCGGTTGCATGGCGGTTGGGATGGGTGAGCAGAGCAGGTGAAGGTGTGGGAGCAAATGCTTGATGTGGGTGGGCTGTGGTTTTGCTGGTGCGACCCGAGCGCTTGCTTTCTGTTTGTGTTTGCAGGTTTTGCAGGAAGTTGTGGAGAGGCAAAGTTGAGCATTGACAAGAGCCTGAGCAGGTGAGAGGGGGCGCTTGTTGGGTCAGAGGTTTCTTGTGTGGTGGGTAGTGCTGGGCTGCCTGTTGGTGATGGTTTTTGCTCTGTTTTTTCAGGTCCTGTGTGGGCCTTTCCCAGGCATGGCTGAGGATGTCAGGTGAGCAGATTCCTGATGGGTGTTGCGGGGTTGGTGAGCACTGCCTGGCAGAAGAGTCACTTTGTTTTGCTTTTTCCAGGTGCTGTGGGTGTCCCCCCAGGCACAATGTTGGAGTTTGGGATTGGTGCGGTGCAGGTGAGCGGAGCGCCTATGGCGCTTTGGTGGTGGGTGCTCTTGCAGACAAGGCTGGAGCTGACTGGCCTGGGGGTGACTGCTTGTGCTCTGTTTTGGCAGGTGATGAAGGTGAATGTGGTGACCGGAGGAAGATTAGAGAGGATGCAGCTGCCATTGAGGATGCCTCTTGAAGACAGATGGTGACCCAGAGCACTGTAGAAGCTAAGTTAAGAGGCCATGGGTGTTGGTGTGTCTTGACTGTGTGTGTGTGTGTGTGCACATGTGTGGTGACAGTGAGTGTAGAGTGGAGGGCTCTTCTGGATGAGTGCTGTGTGTGAGGCAGAGGCAGTGGGGTGTGCATGGCAGAAGGTGAGGGTGTGCTAGGCAGGGCAGCTCCAGCCTGTGTCTGTGTAGTCTATGTGGTGCGCGTTGTAGCTGTGCTATCTTTTGCTCAGGTCTTGATGTTGCTCTTGTTCCTTGTGCTCAAGGAGTACAGCCCACACTGTACAGCACTAGCGAGGTAGGCATCTGTTGTCTTTTGCTTGGCCTGACTCATCAGCATCTTGCCAATGGATGGCATCTTGTTCTGTGCAGCCAGCTAAAAGGGGTGGTCTGTCACTCTGGCTTTGCATTGTGGCCGGTCATCTCCCTGGCCCTCATCGAGGCCTTGTCGACCGCTCCTCTTCTGAGGCCGCTCTCATTTTGCATCTTCCTGGCCTCCTTTCAGGGTTTTCTTCCCTGCGTTGTCACGTCCTTAGGTCTTTCTTGCTGGCCTCTTCCGCATCGATCTGCCTGGCTTTGCCGGGCCCTTTCCGTCACGGGTGGTGGCGTTTGACTCTCTTCTGGGCTTGTCCAGAGCATCGGAGCCACATGGTTGTGGCCTCATAGGGCTTTCTGTCTGGCAGTGTCTTATGTGTAGGAATAGTTCTTTTTGTGTAGGGCTTTCCTTCGTGTCTGTGTCTGATGTTTGTGTGTGTGTCTGTCTGTCTGGTGCTGGAGCTGCCTTGGCTGTGGGTGTTAGCTATGGTAGTGTGCAGAGGAGAGTGGTGCTGGCCTGGATTGTTGACTGGTGTTGGGTGTTGTGGGGTTGGTGAGTGTTGCCTGGCAGAGGAGAAATTTTGTTTTGTTTTGTTTTTTGCAGGTCCTGTGGGTGTCCCGCCAGCCACAATGTTGGCGTTTGGGATTGGTGCAGTGCAGGTGAGTGCAGCGCCAGCGGGGCTTTGGTATGGAGGGTGCTCTTGCGGATGAGGCTGGAGCTGACTGGCGTGGGGGTGACCGCTTGCGCTCTGTTTTGGCAGGTGATGAAGGTGAAAGTGGTGACCGGAGGAAGATCAGAGAGGATGCGGCTGCCATTGAGGATGCCTGTTGAGGATGGATGGTGACCCAGAGCAGTGCAAAAGCTAAGTTGAGGGGCAAAGGGTGTGGGTGTCTTGACTGTGTGTGTGTGTGTGTGTGTGTGTGTGTGTGTGTGTGTGTGCTGACAGTGAGTGTAGTGTGGAGGGCTCTGTGACGGTGTGCTCCTTTCCCTCCCCACCACTGATGTGCTCTGTCCCCCTCAACCTGATTTTCCTGTAAACAGCACGTTATGTAGGGGCTAGTTGAGCTTGTGCCAACTAAGGCCCATCTAGTATGCAAATATGACTATGAGTCAATCATTTCCACCCCCCCCCATAAATAGGGGGCAGCCCAGAGCCCATTGAGCCCTCCTGCAGGGCAGCGGGCTGCACTGCAGAACCTCCTCTTGAGCAGGGACGGCTTGCCAGGTTACTTCTTGAGGTTGAGAGAGATTCCTTACCTGTGACAGATCCTCAGCAAGTGATTAATAGCATGCTGAACTTTTGCGAACTTCGTGAAACTTTCCTGAGTTATAGCTCTGACTAATTGCATGCATAATTCCTTAGACATAAACTGTTGACCAAGCCTGGGAGTAGGACTGGATCCAGCCGCACCTAGGCTCCTCTCGGAAGGAGTTTAGAAAGCAAGGGGGTCCCGTCTGAACCTCATGACTCAATGAGAGGGTTCCCTTCGCACTCACTGCTTTAGACATAAACCATTGACCAAGTCTGGGAGTAGGACTGGATCCAGCCGCACCTAGGCTCCTCTCGGAAGGAGTTTAGAAAGCAAGGGGGTCCAGTCTGAACCTCATGACTCAATGAGAGGGTTCCCTTTGCACTCACTGCTTTAGACATAAACCATTGACCAAGTCTGGGAGTAGGACTGGATCCAGCCGCACCTAGGCTCCTCTCGGAAGGAGTTTAGAAAGCAAGGGGGTCCAGTCTGAACCTCATGACTCAACGGGAGGGTCTCTGTTGCACATGCATCTGACCCTGTCCTTCATGCAGTAAATAACTGAGTGAACCTTGCCAATTGAACCTCATTAAATTGGTCTTATTCAATAGTAAACTTTAAGTTGCTGTATTACTGCAGTAAATGTAGTGCTGCTTCCCTCTTAGGAGTGAAGTGCATCACTCCTTTGGTGACAGGCTCTTCTGGATGAGTGCTGTGTGTGAGGCAGAGGTGGTGGGGTGTGTGTGGCAGAAGGTGAGTGTGTGCTAGGCAGGGCAGCTCCAGCCTGTGTCTGTGTTGTTGTGTAGTCTATGTGGTGCGTGTTGTAGCTGTGGTATCTTTTGCTCAGGTCTTGATGTTGCTCTTGTTCCTTGTGCTCAAGGAGCATGCTGTGCAGCACTACTGTGGTAGGCATCTGTTGTCTTTTGAGTGGTCTGACGCATCAGTTTTGCGCCCATGGATGGCATCTTGTTCTGTGCAGCCAGCTAAAAGGGGCTGTCGGTTGCTCTGTCTTTGCATTGAGGCCATTTGTGGCTGGTCACCTCTGTGGCCCTCATCGAGGCCTCATCGGCCGCTCCTCTTCTGAGGCCGCCCTTGTTTTGCGTCTTCCTGGCCTCCTTTCAGGGTTTTCTTCCCTGTGTCGTCACGTCCTTAGGTCTTTCTTGCTGGCCTGTTCCGCATCGATCTGCCTGGCTTTGCCAGGCCCTTTCCATCGGGGCAGTGGCATTTGAGTCTTTTCTGGGCTCATCCAGAGCATCAGAGCCACATGGTTGTGGCCTCATAGGGTTTTCTGTCCGGCAGTGTCTTACGTGTAGGAATAGTTCTTTTTGTGTAGGGCTTTCCTTCATGTCTGTGTCTGATGTTTGTGTGTGTCTGTCTGTTTGGGGCTGGAGCTGCCTTGCTTGTGGGTTTTAGCTATGGTAGTGTGCAGAGGAAAGTAGTGCTGGCCTGGAATGTTGACTGGTGTTGGGTGTCGTGGGGTTGGTGAGCGTTACCTGGCAGAGGAGAAATGTTGTTGTTTTGGTTTGTTTTTTGCAGGTGCCGTGGGTGTCCCGCCAGCCACAATGTTGGCGTTTGGGATTGGTGCAGTGCAGGTGAGTGCAGTGCCAGCGGGGCTTTGGTGTGGAGGGTGCTCTTGCGGATGAGGCTGGAGCTGACTGGCGTGGGGGTGACCGCTTGCGCTCTGTTTTGGCAGGTGATGAAGGTGAAAGTGGTGACCGGAGGAAGATCAGAGAGGATGCGGCTGCCATTGAGGATGCCTGTTGAGGATGGATGGTGACCCAGAGCAGTGCAATAGCTAAGTTGAGGGGTAAAGGGTGTGGGTGTCTTGACTGTGTGTGTGTGTGTGTGTGTGTGTGTGTGTGTGTGTGCGCTGACAGTGAGTGTAGTGTGGAGGGCTCTGTGACGGTGTGCTCCTTTCCCTCCCCACCACTGATGTGCTCTGTCCCCCTCAACCTGATTTCCCTGTAAACAGCACGTATGTAGGGGCTAGTTGAGCATGTGCCAACTAAGGCCCATCTAGTATGCAAATATGACTATGAGTCAATCATTCCCCCCCCCCCCCATAAATAGGGGGCAGCCCAGAGCCCATCGAGCCCTCCTGCAGGGCAGCGGGCTGCACTGCAGAACCTCCTCTTGAGCAGGGACGGCTTGCCAGGTTACTTCTCGAGGTTGAGAGAGATTCCTTACCTGTGACAGATCCTCAGCAAGTGATTAATAGCATGCTGAACTTTTGCGAACTTTGTGAAACTTTCCTGAGTTATAACTCTGACTAATTGCGTACGTAATTCCTTAAACATAAACCGTTGACCAAGTCTGGGAGTAGGACTGGATCCAGCCGCACCTAGGCTCCTCTCGGAAGGAGTTTAGAAAGCAAGGGGGTCCCGTCTGAACCTCATGACTCAATGGGAGGGTTCCCTTCACACTCACCCCTTTAGACATAAACTGTTGACCAAGTCTGGGAGTAGGACTGGATCCAGCCGCACCTAGGCTCCTCTCGGAAGGAGTTTAGAAAGCAAGGGGGTCCAGTCTGAACCTCATGACTCAATGAGAGGGTTCCCTTTGCACTCACTGCTTTAGACATAAACCATTGACCAAGTCTGGGAGTAGGACTGGATCCAGCCGCACCTAGGCTCCTCTCGGAAGGAGTTTAGAAAGCAAGGGGGTCCAGTCTGAACCTCATGACTCAACGGGAGGGTCTCTGTTGCACATGCATCTGACCCTGTCCTTCATGCAGTAAATAACTGAGTGAACCTTGCCAATTGAACCTCATTAAATTGGTCTTATTTAATAGTAAACTTTGTTAAGTTGCTGTCTTACTGCAATAAATGTAGTGCTGCTTCCCTCTTAGAAGTGAAGTGCATTGCTCCTTTGGTGACAGGCTCTTCTGGATGAGTGCTGTGTGTGAGGCAGAGGTGGTGGGGTGTGTGTGGCAGAAGGTGAGTGTGTGCTAGGCAGGGCAGCTCCAGCCTGTGTCTGTGTTGTTGTGTAGTCTATGTGGTGCATGTTGTAGCTGTGGTATCTTTTGCTCAGGTCTTGATGTTGCTCTTGTTCCTTGTGCTCAAGGAGCATGCTGTGCAGCTCTAGTGCGGTAGGCATCTGTATTTTGAGTGGTCTGACGCATCAGTTTTGCGCCCATGGATGGCATCTTGTTCTGTGCAGCCAGCTAAAAGGGGCTGTCGGTTGCTCCGTCTTTGCATCAAGGCCGTTTGTGGCCAGTCATCTCTGTGGCCCTCATCGAGGCCTTGTTGGCTGCTCCTCTTCTGAGGCCGCCCTTGTTTTGCATCTTCCTGGCCTCCTTTCAGGGTTTTCCTCCCTGCATCGTCATGTCCTTAGGCCTTTCTTGCTGGCCTCTTCCGCATCGATCTGCCTGGCTTTGCCAGGCCCTTTCCGTCATGGGCAGTGGCGTTTGACTCTCTTCTGGGCTCATCCAGAGCATCCGAGCCATGTGGTTGTGGCCTCATAGGGCTTTCTGTCCGGCAGTGTCTTACGTGTAGGAATAGTTCTTTTTGTGTAGGGCTTTCCTTCATGTCTGTGTCTGATGTTTGTGTGTGTGTCTGTCTGTTTGGGGCTGGAGCTGCCTTGCTTGTGGGTTTTAGCTATGGTAGTGTGCAGAGGAAAGTAGTGCTGGCCTGGAATGTTGACTGGTGTTGGGTGTCGTGGGGTTGGTGAGCGTTACCTGGCAGAGGAGAAATGTTGTTGTTTTGGTTTGTTTTTTGCAGGTGCCGTGGGTGTCCCGCCAGCCACAATGTTGGCATTTGGGATTGGTGCAGTGCAGGTGAGTGCAGTGCCAGCGGGGCTTTGGTGTGGAGGGTGCTATTGTGGATGAGGCTGGAGCTGACTGGCGTGGGGGTGACCGCTTGCACTCTGTTTTGGCAGGTGATGAAGGTGAAAGTGGTGACCGGAGGAAGATCAGAGAGGATGCGGCTGCCATTGAGGATGCCTGTTGAGGATGGATGGTGACCCAGAGCAGTGCAAAGGCTAAGCTGAGGGGCAAAGGGTGTTGGTGTGTCTTGGTGGTGTGTGTGTGTGTGTGCTGACAGTGAGTGTAGTGTGGAGGGCTCTTCTGGATGAGTGCTGTGTGTGAGGCAGAGGTGGTGGGGTGTGCGTGGCAGAAGGTGAGTGTGTGCTAGGCAGGGCAGCTCCAGCCTGTGTCTGTGTTGTTGTGTAGTCTATGTGGTGTGTGTTGTAGCTGTGGTATCTTTTGCTCAGGTCTTGATGTTGCTCTTGTTCCTTGTGCTCAAGGAGCATGCTGTGCAGCACTAGTGCGGTAGGCATCTGTTGTCTTTTGAGTGGTCTGATGTGTCAGTTTTGTGCCAGTGGTTGGCATCTTGTTCTGTGCAGCCAGCTAAAAGGGGTCGTCTGTTGCTCCATCTTTGCACCGTGGCTGTTTGTGGCCGGTCATCTCTGTGGCCCTCATTGAGGCCTCGTCGGCCGCTCCTCTTCTGAGGCCGCCCTTGTTTTGCATCTTCCTGGCCTCCTTTCAGGGTTTTCTTCCCTGTGTCATCACGTCCTTAGGTCTTTCTTGCTGGCCTGTTCCGCATCGATCTGCCTGGCTTTGCCAGGCCCTTTCCATTGGGGCAGTGGCATTTGAGTCTTTTCTGGGCTCATCCAGAGCATCCGAGCCACATGGTTGTGGCCTCATAGGGCTTTCTGGCTGGCAGTGTCTTCTGTACTGCCATTTTTCTTGCAGTGTCTGTGTGCCCGTGTCTGTGTGCCCGTGTCTGTGTGCCCGTGTCTGTGTGCCCGTGTCTGTGTGCCCGTGTCTGTGTGCCCGTGTCTGTGTGCCCGTGTCTGTGTGCCCGTGTCTGTGTGCCCGTGTCTGTGGTTGGAGCTCCCTTGTTTGTGGGTGTAGTAATGGTTGTGGCCAGAGCAGAGTAATGTACCCATGAAACTTTTTGAGGGGTTTCAGTAAGGTGTAAAAGTATTGTTTTCTTTAAAAAAAAAAAAAAAAAAAAAAAAAAAAGGACATTTGCCTTGATTGGTGTGGGCATTTTGGGGGGTTCTTATTCATGTTGATACAGTGTTGTGTTTAAAAAAGGGATGGAAGGTGGTGGTTATCTTGTTAGCAGTGATGGTGGGAATGAGTGGGCAGTTGTGTGGTTGTTGGTTGGGCTGGGTATTGAATGTATCTAACTTTGTATGTACGTGTGTTGTTTTTATTCTATTTTATTTTCCTCTAGGGTGGAGTTAGCATTTAGAATTTTTTAACTATTTAAAAAAAAAAACCCCAGCCGGGGGATTTTTTTTTTTTCCCCTGGCTGGGTTTTTTTTTCCCTGGTCCCGGCCACTCTGTGAGGCGATGATCATCGCCAATAGTGCTGCAGAGTTTTGGCTTGGGGCTGGGTTTTTCTAGGCAGGATGGTTTTTGGAGTCACTCAGTAACCCTGTTACTGGGGGCTGTCTAAAAAACCTGTGGTGCTTGCTTGTTACTGTAGGAAGGTAGAGTATGTGTGGGTGGATGTGAGTGGTAGTGGTGAGATTGTAGAGATGGATGCTGAAGAGTATGGGCAGCTGATGCAGAGTGTGGGCTTGTTTGTGATGTTCTGTCTGTTGCTTTGTAATGGATTGTGTAACTGAAATGTAACTTTGTTGTGCTGGTGCAGATGCTGAGTTCTGGTAGGGGGAAGGGAAGGCTGCTGGTTTTGTGGTGATGGAAGGCCAAGATTTGTTCATGATGTTGTAATAAAGAGATTGTTGTTTATTTTTTTGAGCAATAAAGATGATCAAGATGCCTGAGTTTGTGTCTGCTTTCAAATAAAGATGGCTTTGTTGTTTGTTTCTGTTGTGTTATTTGAAGTACCTGCGCCACACATTTGCTCTTGCTGTTTTCCCCTTTGCTCTTGGTCCTTTCTGCTTTTAGAATAAGAGGAAGACAGATTTTTTTTGTCATTCTCTTATTTTAATCTTGGTCCTCCTCTGTCCTCTTTTTTTCTTAAGAAAAAGATTTCTTTTTTTTATTCATTTTTGTTATTTCTTTGTCTCTTATTTTGTCTCTTTCTTCTGTTCTCCCAGTTTGTCTTTGCTTTACCCCTGTTTTTCTCTACTTTTCTGTCTTTAGTCTTTACTGTTTAGTCTTCCACTCTACCTTACTTTAGTTTTGTGCTTTGCTCTTTAGTCTTTGCTTTGTGCTATCCTGCTTTACATTTTTTGCTTTGCTCATTGCTTTCATCTCTTTGCTGTTTGCTCTTTCCTCTCTGCCTAATTGCCTGCTTCCTGCTCTGTGCTTTGCCCTTTGTTCTGTTTTCTGCTCTTTGCCTTGCCCTTTGCCCTTTGTTTAGCTTTGCTTAGCTTTGCTTTCTGCTCTTTATTCTCTGCTTTGTTCTCTGCTCTCTGCTTTGTTCTCTGCTCTTTGCTTTTTATTCTTTCTTTTCTGCTTTTTTCTCCTTTATTTCTGCTGTTTTCTGCTTTCTGCTCTCTGCTGGTTTTGCCTTGCTCTGCTCTCTGCTGGTTTTGCCTTGCTCTTTGTGCTCTGCTCTCTGCTCTCTGCTGGTTTTGCCTTGCTCTTTGCGCTCTGCTCTCTGCTGGTTTTGCCTTGCTCTTTGCGCTCTGCTCTCTGCTGGTTTTGCCTTGCTCTTTGCGCTCTGCTCTCTGCTCCTTCTGTTTTCCGCTCTCTGCTCCTTCTTGTTTTTCTCTATATTTTCTGTTGTTTGCTGTTTTTCTACTCCCTCCTCTCTTCTCCTTTTTTCCCCTCTTTCCTCTCTCTTTTTAGTCTTTGCTTTCTTCTCTTAGTTTTGTATTCTCTGCTTTTTTTTCTCAGCTGAGAATAAAAAGCATTTCCTTTGTTTGTTTCCTTACTTTACTTTTCTGTCTGCTTTTTTTCTAGCATACTGGCTGGGAGTAAACAATTTTACTATACAATTTAAAATAAAAAAATAATTATTTACTCCCAGCCAGTATCCTACTTCTGCTAATGAATTCATTAAATATGCAAATTATTTCTTCCTATACTTATTATTTTTCTTTCTTTTTAAATATAAATATACTATTCACACTAAACACATTACTGCATGCATGTACAGCATAACATACAGACACATGACAGACTACAGAAACTATAGACCACAAACTTAGACTACAGCCAGTACTCCACACAGCAGTACACAGGTCAGACACCCATTAGCACCTCAAGCCCAGGGACAGTGCAGTCACCTGAAGCTGTGATCATCCAGACATGCAAACCCATGCACTGCCCAAAACATGAGTGCAAACACAAGACCTAGGATTCACAAATACAGGCCTAGGACTAATTCCTTTGAAGACAAAGCAGTAGGGCTAGCAGCAGGACTACAGGCAGCCATAGGGGTAGGGCTAGCAGTAGGGATATGGCCGGGGGTAGGGATATGGCTGGGGGTAGGGCTGGGAGTAGGGCTGGGGGTAGGGGTAGGGCCAGGGGTAGGGCCGGGGGTAGGGCCAGGGTTAGGGTTAGGGTTAGGGTTTAGGGTTTAGGGTTTAGGGTTAGGGTTAGGGTTAGGGTTAGGGTTAGGGTTAGGGTTAGGGTTAGGGTTAGGGTTAGGGTTAGGGTTAGGGTTAGGGTTAGGGTTAGGGTTAGGGTTAGGGTTAGGGTTAGGGTTAGGGTTAGGGTTAGGGTTAGGGTTAGGGTTAGGGTTAGGGTTAGGGTTAGGGTTAGGGTTAGGGTTAGGGTTAGGGTTAGGGTTAGGGTTAGGGTTAGGGTTAGGGTTAGGGTTAGGGTTAGGGTTAGGGTTAGGGTTAGGGTTAGGGTTAGGGTTAGGGTTAGGGTTAGGGTTAGGGTTAGGGTTAGGGTTAGGGTTAGGGTTAGGGTTAGGGTTAGGGTTAGGGTTAGGGTTAGGGTTAGGGTTAGGGTTAGGGTTAGGGTTAGGGTTAGGGTTAGGGTTAGGGTTAGGGTTAGGGTTAGGGTTAGGGTTAGGGTTAGGGTTAGGGTTAGGGTTAGGGTTAGGGTTAGGGTTAGGGTTAGGGTTAGGGTTAGGGTTAGGGTTAGGGTTAGGGTTAGGGTTAGGGTTAGGGTTAGGGTTAGGGTTAGGGTTAGGGTTAGGGTTAGGGTTAGGGTTAGGGTTAGGGTTAGGGTTAGGGTTAGGGTTAGGGTTAGGGTTAGGGTTAGGGTTAGGGTTAGGGTTAGGGTTAGGGTTAGGGTTAGGGTTAGGGTTAGGGTTAGGGTTAGGGTTAGGGTTAGGGTTAGGGTTAGGGTTAGGGTTAGGGTTAGGGTTAGGGTTAGGGTTAGGGTTAGGGTTAGGGTTAGGGTTAGGGTTAGGGTTAGGGTTAGGGTTAGGGTTAGGGTTAGGGTTAGGGTTAGGGTTAGGGTTAGGGTTAGGGTTAGGGTTAGGGTTAGGGTTAGGGTTAGGGTTAGGGTTAGGGTTAGGGTTAGGGTTAGGGTTAGGGTTAGGGTTAGGGTTAGGGTTAGGGTTAGGGTTAGGGTTAGGGTTAGGGTTAGGGTTAGGGTTAGGGTTAGGGTTAGGGTTAGGGTTAGGGTTAGGGTTAGGGTTAGGGTTAGGGTTAGGGTTAGGGTTAGGGTTAGGGTTAGGGTTAGGGTTAGGGTTAGGGTTAGGGTTAGGGTTAGGGTTAGGGTTAGGGTTAGGGTTAGGGTTAGGGTTAGGGTTAGGGTTAGGGTTAGGGTTAGGGTTAGGGTTAGGGTTAGGGTTAGGGTTAGGGTTAGGGTTAGGGTTAGGGTTAGGGTTAGGGTTAGGGTTAGGGTTAGGGTTAGGGTTAGGGTTAGGGTTAGGGTTAGGGTTAGGGTTAGGGTTAGGGTTAGGGTTAGGGTTAGGGTTAGGGTTAGGGTTAGGGTTAGGGTTAGGGTTAGGGTTAGGGTTAGGGTTAGGGTTAGGGTTAGGGTTAGGGTTAGGGTTAGGGTTAGGGTTAGGGTTAGGGTTAGGGTTAGGGTTAGGGTTAGGGTTAGGGTTAGGGTTAGGGTTAGGGTTAGGGTTAGGGTTAGGGTTAGGGTTAGGGTTAGGGTTAGGGTTAGGGTTAGGGTTAGGGTTAGGGTTAGGGTTAGGGTTAGGGTTAGGGTTAGGGTTAGGGTTAGGGTTAGGGTTAGGGTTAGGGTTAGGGTTAGGGTTAGGGTTAGGGTTAGGGTTAGGGTTAGGGTTAGGGTTAGGGTTAGGGTTAGGGTTAGGGTTAGGGTTAGGGTTAGGGTTAGGGTTAGGGTTAGGGTTAGGGTTAGGGTTAGGGTTAGGGTTAGGGTTAGGGTTAGGGTTAGGGTTAGGGTTAGGGTTAGGGTTAGGGTTAGGGTTAGGGTTAGGGTTAGGGTTAGGGTTAGGGTTAGGGTTAGGGTTAGGGTTAGGGTTAGGGTTAGGGTTAGGGTTAGGGTTAGGGTTAGGGTTAGGGTTAGGGTTAGGGTTAGGGTTAGGGTTAGGGTTAGGGTTAGGGTTAGGGTTAGGGTTAGGGTTAGGGTTAGGGTTAGGGTTAGGGTTAGGGTTAGGGTTAGGGTTAGGGTTAGGGTTAGGGTTAGGGTTAGGGTTAGGGTTAGGGTTAGGGTTAGGGTTAGGGTTAGGGTTAGGGTTAGGGTTAGGGTTAGGGTTAGGGTTAGGGTTAGGGTTAGGGTTAGGGTTAGGGTTAGGGTTAGGGTTAGGGTTAGGGTTAGGGTTAGGGTTAGGGTTAGGGTTAGGGTTAGGGTTAGGGTTAGGGTTAGGGTTAGGGTTAGGGTTAGGGTTAGGGTTAGGGTTAGGGTTAGGGTTAGGGTTAGGGTTAGGGTTAGGGTTAGGGTTAGGGTTAGGGTTAGGGTTAGGGTTAGGGTTAGGGTTAGGGTTAGGGTTAGGGTTAGGGTTAGGGTTAGGGTTAGGGTTAGGGTTAGGGTTAGGGTTAGGGTTAGGGTTAGGGTTAGGGTTAGGGTTAGGGTTAGGGTTAGGGTTAGGGTTAGGGTTAGGGTTAGGGTTAGGGTTAGGGTTAGGGTTAGGGTTAGGGTTAGGGTTAGGGTTAGGGTTAGGGTTAGGGTTAGGGTTAGGGTTAGGGTTAGGGTTAGGGTTAGGGTTAGGGTTAGGGTTAGGGTTAGGGTTAGGGTTAGGGTTAGGGTTAGGGTTAGGGTTAGGGTTAGGGTTAGGGTTAGGGTTAGGGTTAGGGTTAGGGTTAGGGTTAGGGTTAGGGTTAGGGTTAGGGTTAGGGTTAGGGTTAGGGTTAGGGTTAGGGTTAGGGTTAGGGTTAGGGTTAGGGTTAGGGTTAGGGTTAGGGTTAGGGTTAGGGTTAGGGTTAGGGTTAGGGTTAGGGTTAGGGTTAGGGTTAGGGTTAGGGTTAGGGTTAGGGTTAGGGTTAGGGTTAGGGTTAGGGTTAGGGTTAGGGTTAGGGTTAGGGTTAGGGTTAGGGTTAGGGTTAGGGTTAGGGTTAGGGTTAGGGTTAGGGTTAGGGTTAGGGTTAGGGTTAGGGTTAGGGTTAGGGTTAGGGTTAGGGTTAGGGTTAGGGTTAGGGTTAGGGTTAGGGTTAGGGTTAGGGTTAGGGTTAGGGTTAGGGTTAGGGTTAGGGTTAGGGTTAGGGTTAGGGTTAGGGTTAGGGTTAGGGTTAGGGTTAGGGTTAGGGTTAGGGTTAGGGTTAGGGTTAGGGTTAGGGTTAGGGTTAGGGTTAGGGTTAGGGTTAGGGTTAGGGTTAGGGTTAGGGTTAGGGTTAGGGTTAGGGTTAGGGTTAGGGTTAGGGTTAGGGTTAGGGTTAGGGTTAGGGTTAGGGTTAGGGTTAGGGTTAGGGTTAGGGTTAGGGTTAGGGTTAGGGTTAGGGTTAGGGTTAGGGTTAGGGTTAGGGTTAGGGTTAGGGTTAGGGTTAGGGTTAGGGTTAGGGTTAGGGTTAGGGTTAGGGTTAGGGTTAGGGTTAGGGTTAGGGTTAGGGTTAGGGTTAGGGTTAGGGTTAGGGTTAGGGTTAGGGTTAGGGTTAGGGTTAGGGTTAGGGTTAGGGTTAGGGTTAGGGTTAGGGTTAGGGTTAGGGTTAGGGTTAGGGTTAGGGTTAGGGTTAGGGTTAGGGTTAGGGTTAGGGTTAGGGTTAGGGTTAGGGTTAGGGTTAGGGTTAGGGTTAGGGTTAGGGTTAGGGTTAGGGTTAGGGTTAGGGTTAGGGTTAGGGTTAGGGTTAGGGTTAGGGTTAGGGTTAGGGTTAGGGTTAGGGTTAGGGTTAGGGTTAGGGTTAGGGTTAGGGTTAGGGTTAGGGTTAGGGTTAGGGTTAGGGTTAGGGTTAGGGTTAGGGTTAGGGTTAGGGTTAGGGTTAGGGTTAGGGTTAGGGTTAGGGTTAGGGTTAGGGTTAGGGTTAGGGTTAGGGTTAGGGTTAGGGTTAGGGTTAGGGTTAGGGTTAGGGTTAGGGTTAGGGTTAGGGTTAGGGTTAGGGTTAGGGTTAGGGTTAGGGTTAGGGTTAGGGTTAGGGTTAGGGTTAGGGTTAGGGTTAGGGTTAGGGTTAGGGTTAGGGTTAGGGTTAGGGTTAGGGTTAGGGTTAGGGTTAGGGTTAGGGTTAGGGTTAGGGTTAGGGTTAGGGTTAGGGTTAGGGTTAGGGTTAGGGTTAGGGTTAGGGTTAGGGTTAGGGTTAGGGTTAGGGTTAGGGTTAGGGTTAGGGTTAGGGTTAGGGTTAGGGTTAGGGTTAGGGTTAGGGTTAGGGTTAGGGTTAGGGTTAGGGTTAGGGTTAGGGTTAGGGTTAGGGTTAGGGTTAGGGTTAGGGTTAGGGTTAGGGTTAGGGTTAGGGTTAGGGTTAGGGTTAGGGTTAGGGTTAGGGTTAGGGTTAGGGTTAGGGTTAGGGTTAGGGTTAGGGTTAGGGTTAGGGTTAGGGTTAGGGTTAGGGTTAGGGTTAGGGTTAGGGTTAGGGTTAGGGTTAGGGTTAGGGTTAGGGTTAGGGTTAGGGTTAGGGTTAGGGTTAGGGTTAGGGTTAGGGTTAGGGTTAGGGTTAGGGTTAGGGTTAGGGTTAGGGTTAGGGTTAGGGTTAGGGTTAGGGTTAGGGTTAGGGTTAGGGTTAGGGTTAGGGTTAGGGTTAGGGTTAGGGTTAGGGTTAGGGTTAGGGTTAGGGTTAGGGTTAGGGTTAGGGTTAGGGTTAGGGTTAGGGTTAGGGTTAGGGTTAGGGTTAGGGTTAGGGTTAGGGTTAGGGTTAGGGTTAGGGTTAGGGTTAGGGTTAGGGTTAGGGTTAGGGTTAGGGTTAGGGTTAGGGTTAGGGTTAGGGTTAGGGTTAGGGTTAGGGTTAGGGTTAGGGTTAGGGTTAGGGTTAGGGTTAGGGTTAGGGTTAGGGTTAGGGTTAGGGTTAGGGTTAGGGTTAGGGTTAGGGTTAGGGTTAGGGTTAGGGTTAGGGTTAGGGTTAGGGTTAGGGTTAGGGTTAGGGTTAGGGTTAGGGTTAGGGTTAGGGTTAGGGTTAGGGTTAGGGTTAGGGTTAGGGTTAGGGTTAGGGTTAGGGTTAGGGTTAGGGTTAGGGTTAGGGTTAGGGTTAGGGTTAGGGTTAGGGTTAGGGTTAGGGTTAGGGTTAGGGTTAGGGTTAGGGTTAGGGTTAGGGTTAGGGTTAGGGTTAGGGTTAGGGTTAGGGTTAGGGTTAGGGTTAGGGTTAGGGTTAGGGTTAGGGTTAGGGTTAGGGTTAGGGTTAGGGTTAGGGTTAGGGTTAGGGTTAGGGTTAGGGTTAGGGTTAGGGTTAGGGTTAGGGTTAGGGTTAGGGTTAGGGTTAGGGTTAGGGTTAGGGTTAGGGTTAGGGTTAGGGTTAGGGTTAGGGTTAGGGTTAGGGTTAGGGTTAGGGTTAGGGTTAGGGTTAGGGTTAGGGTTAGGGTTAGGGTTAGGGTTAGGGTTAGGGTTAGGGTTAGGGTTAGGGTTAGGGTTAGGGTTAGGGTTAGGGTTAGGGTTAGGGTTAGGGTTAGGGTTAGGGTTAGGGTTAGGGTTAGGGTTAGGGTTAGGGTTAGGGTTAGGGTTAGGGTTAGGGTTAGGGTTAGGGTTAGGGTTAGGGTTAGGGTTAGGGTTAGGGTTAGGGTTAGGGTTAGGGTTAGGGTTAGGGTTAGGGTTAGGGTTAGGGTTAGGGTTAGGGTTAGGGTTAGGGTTAGGGTTAGGGTTAGGGTTAGGGTTAGGGTTAGGGTTAGGGTTAGGGTTAGGGTTAGGGTTAGGGTTAGGGTTAGGGTTAGGGTTAGGGTTAGGGTTAGGGTTAGGGTTAGGGTTAGGGTTAGGGTTAGGGTTAGGGTTAGGGTTAGGGTTAGGGTTAGGGTTAGGGTTAGGGTTAGGGTTAGGGTTAGGGTTAGGGTTAGGGTTAGGGTTAGGGTTAGGGTTAGGGTTAGGGTTAGGGTTAGGGTTAGGGTTAGGGTTAGGGTTAGGGTTAGGGTTAGGGTTAGGGTTAGGGTTAGGGTTAGGGTTAGGGTTAGGGTTAGGGTTAGGGTTAGGGTTAGGGTTAGGGTTAGGGTTAGGGTTAGGGTTAGGGTTAGGGTTAGGGTTAGGGTTAGGGTTAGGGTTAGGGTTAGGGTTAGGGTTAGGGTTAGGGTTAGGGTTAGGGTTAGGGTTAGGGTTAGGGTTAGGGTTAGGGTTAGGGTTAGGGTTAGGGTTAGGGTTAGGGTTAGGGTTAGGGTTAGGGTTAGGGTTAGGGTTAGGGTTAGGGTTAGGGTTAGGGTTAGGGTTAGGGTTAGGGTTAGGGTTAGGGTTAGGGTTAGGGTTAGGGTTAGGGTTAGGGTTAGGGTTAGGGTTAGGGTTAGGGTTAGGGTTAGGGTTAGGGTTAGGGTTAGGGTTAGGGTTAGGGTTAGGGTTAGGGTTAGGGTTAGGGTTAGGGTTAGGGTTAGGGTTAGGGTTAGGGTTAGGGTTAGGGTTAGGGTTAGGGTTAGGGTTAGGGTTAGGGTTAGGGTTAGGGTTAGGGTTAGGGTTAGGGTTAGGGTTAGGGTTAGGGTTAGGGTTAGGGTTAGGGTTAGGGTTAGGGTTAGGGTTAGGGTTAGGGTTAGGGTTAGGGTTAGGGTTAGGGTTAGGGTTAGGGTTAGGGTTAGGGTTAGGGTTAGGGTTAGGGTTAGGGTTAGGGTTAGGGTTAGGGTTAGGGTTAGGGTTAGGGTTAGGGTTAGGGTTAGGGTTAGGGTTAGGGTTAGGGTTAGGGTTAGGGTTAGGGTTAGGGTTAGGGTTAGGGTTAGGGTTAGGGTTAGGGTTAGGGTTAGGGTTAGGGTTAGGGTTAGGGTTAGGGTTAGGGTTAGGGTTAGGGTTAGGGTTAGGGTTAGGGTTAGGGTTAGGGTTAGGGTTAGGGTTAGGGTTAGGGTTAGGGTTAGGGTTAGGGTTAGGGTTAGGGTTAGGGTTAGGGTTAGGGTTAGGGTTAGGGTTAGGGTTAGGGTTAGGGTTAGGGTTAGGGTTAGGGTTAGGGTTAGGGTTAGGGTTAGGGTTAGGGTTAGGGTTAGGGTTAGGGTTAGGGTTAGGGTTAGGGTTAGGGTTAGGGTTAGGGTTAGGGTTAGGGTTAGGGTTAGGGTTAGGGTTAGGGTTAGGGTTAGGGTTAGGGTTAGGGTTAGGGTTAGGGTTAGGGTTAGGGTTAGGGTTAGGGTTAGGGTTAGGGTTAGGGTTAGGGTTAGGGTTAGGGTTAGGGTTAGGGTTAGGGTTAGGGTTAGGGTTAGGGTTAGGGTTAGGGTTAGGGTTAGGGTTAGGGTTAGGGTTAGGGTTAGGGTTAGGGTTAGGGTTAGGGTTAGGGTTAGGGTTAGGGTTAGGGTTAGGGTTAGGGTTAGGGTTAGGGTTAGGGTTAGGGTTAGGGTTAGGGTTAGGGTTAGGGTTAGGGTTAGGGTTAGGGTTAGGGTTAGGGTTAGGGTTAGGGTTAGGGTTAGGGTTAGGGTTAGGGTTAGGGTTAGGGTTAGGGTTAGGGTTAGGGTTAGGGTTAGGGTTAGGGTTAGGGTTAGGGTTAGGGTTAGGGTTAGGGTTAGGGTTAGGGTTAGGGTTAGGGTTAGGGTTAGGGTTAGGGTTAGGGTTAGGGTTAGGGTTAGGGTTAGGGTTAGGGTTAGGGTTAGGGTTAGGGTTAGGGTTAGGGTTAGGGTTAGGGTTAGGGTTAGGGTTAGGGTTAGGGTTAGGGTTAGGGTTAGGGTTAGGGTTAGGGTTAGGGTTAGGGTTAGGGTTAGGGTTAGGGTTAGGGTTAGGGTTAGGGTTAGGGTTAGGGTTAGGGTTAGGGTTAGGGTTAGGGTTAGGGTTAGGGTTAGGGTTAGGGTTAGGGTTAGGGTTAGGGTTAGGGTTAGGGTTAGGGTTAGGGTTAGGGTTAGGGTTAGGGTTAGGGTTAGGGTTAGGGTTAGGGTTAGGGTTAGGGTTAGGGTTAGGGTTAGGGTTAGGGTTAGGGTTAGGGTTAGGGTTAGGGTTAGGGTTAGGGTTAGGGTTAGGGTTAGGGTTAGGGTTAGGGTTAGGGTTAGGGTTAGGGTTAGGGTTAGGGTTAGGGTTAGGGTTAGGGTTAGGGTTAGGGTTAGGGTTAGGGTTAGGGTTAGGGTTAGGGTTAGGGTTAGGGTTAGGGTTAGGGTTAGGGTTAGGGTTAGGGTTAGGGTTAGGGTTAGGGTTAGGGTTAGGGTTAGGGTTAGGGTTAGGGTTAGGGTTAGGGTTAGGGTTAGGGTTAGGGTTAGGGTTAGGGTTAGGGTTAGGGTTAGGGTTAGGGTTAGGGTTAGGGTTAGGGTTAGGGTTAGGGTTAGGGTTAGGGTTAGGGTTAGGGTTAGGGTTAGGGTTAGGGTTAGGGTTAGGGTTAGGGTTAGGGTTAGGGTTAGGGTTAGGGTTAGGGTTAGGGTTAGGGTTAGGGTTAGGGTTAGGGTTAGGGTTAGGGTTAGGGTTAGGGTTAGGGTTAGGGTTAGGGTTAGGGTTAGGGTTAGGGTTAGGGTTAGGGTTAGGGTTAGGGTTAGGGTTAGGGTTAGGGTTAGGGTTAGGGTTAGGGTTAGGGTTAGGGTTAGGGTTAGGGTTAGGGTTAGGGTTAGGGTTAGGGTTAGGGTTAGGGTTAGGGTTAGGGTTAGGGTTAGGGTTAGGGTTAGGGTTAGGGTTAGGGTTAGGGTTAGGGTTAGGGTTAGGGTTAGGGTTAGGGTTAGGGTTAGGGTTAGGGTTAGGGTTAGGGTTAGGGTTAGGGTTAGGGTTAGGGTTAGGGTTAGGGTTAGGGTTAGGGTTAGGGTTAGGGTTAGGGTTAGGGTTAGGGTTAGGGTTAGGGTTAGGGTTAGGGTTAGGGTTAGGGTTAGGGTTAGGGTTAGGGTTAGGGTTAGGGTTAGGGTTAGGGTTAGGGTTAGGGTTAGGGTTAGGGTTAGGGTTAGGGTTAGGGTTAGGGTTAGGGTTAGGGTTAGGGTTAGGGTTAGGGTTAGGGTTAGGGTTAGGGTTAGGGTTAGGGTTAGGGTTAGGGTTAGGGTTAGGGTTAGGGTTAGGGTTAGGGTTAGGGTTAGGGTTAGGGTTAGGGTTAGGGTTAGGGTTAGGGTTAGGGTTAGGGTTAGGGTTAGGGTTAGGGTTAGGGTTAGGGTTAGGGTTAGGGTTAGGGTTAGGGTTAGGGTTAGGGTTAGGGTTAGGGTTAGGGTTAGGGTTAGGGTTAGGGTTAGGGTTAGGGTTAGGGTTAGGGTTAGGGTTAGGGTTAGGGTTAGGGTTAGGGTTAGGGTTAGGGTTAGGGTTAGGGTTAGGGTTAGGGTTAGGGTTAGGGTTAGGGTTAGGGTTAGGGTTAGGGTTAGGGTTAGGGTTAGGGTTAGGGTTAGGGTTAGGGTTAGGGTTAGGGTTAGGGTTAGGGTTAGGGTTAGGGTTAGGGTTAGGGTTAGGGTTAGGGTTAGGGTTAGGGTTAGGGTTAGGGTTAGGGTTAGGGTTAGGGTTAGGGTTAGGGTTAGGGTTAGGGTTAGGGTTAGGGTTAGGGTTAGGGTTAGGGTTAGGGTTAGGGTTAGGGTTAGGGTTAGGGTTAGGGTTAGGGTTAGGGTTAGGGTTAGGGTTAGGGTTAGGGTTAGGGTTAGGGTTAGGGTTAGGGTTAGGGTTAGGGTTAGGGTTAGGGTTAGGGTTAGGGTTAGGGTTAGGGTTAGGGTTAGGGTTAGGGTTAGGGTTAGGGTTAGGGTTAGGGTTAGGGTTAGGGTTAGGGTTAGGGTTAGGGTTAGGGTTAGGGTTAGGGTTAGGGTTAGGGTTAGGGTTAGGGTTAGGGTTAGGGTTAGGGTTAGGGTTAGGGTTAGGGTTAGGGTTAGGGTTAGGGTTAGGGTTAGGGTTAGGGTTAGGGTTAGGGTTAGGGTTAGGGTTAGGGTTAGGGTTAGGGTTAGGGTTAGGGTTAGGGTTAGGGTTAGGGTTAGGGTTAGGGTTAGGGTTAGGGTTAGGGTTAGGGTTAGGGTTAGGGTTAGGGTTAGGGTTAGGGTTAGGGTTAGGGTTAGGGTTAGGGTTAGGGTTAGGGTTAGGGTTAGGGTTAGGGTTAGGGTTAGGGTTAGGGTTAGGGTTAGGGTTAGGGTTAGGGTTAGGGTTAGGGTTAGGGTTAGGGTTAGGGTTAGGGTTAGGGTTAGGGTTAGGGTTAGGGTTAGGGTTAGGGTTAGGGTTAGGGTTAGGGTTAGGGTTAGGGTTAGGGTTAGGGTTAGGGTTAGGGTTAGGGTTAGGGTTAGGGTTAGGGTTAGGGTTAGGGTTAGGGTTAGGGTTAGGGTTAGGGTTAGGGTTAGGGTTAGGGTTAGGGTTAGGGTTAGGGTTAGGGTTAGGGTTAGGGTTAGGGTTAGGGTTAGGGTTAGGGTTAGGGTTAGGGTTAGGGTTAGGGTTAGGGTTAGGGTTAGGGTTAGGGTTAGGGTTAGGGTTAGGGTTAGGGTTAGGGTTAGGGTTAGGGTTAGGGTTAGGGTTAGGGTTAGGGTTAGGGTTAGGGTTAGGGTTAGGGTTAGGGTTAGGGTTAGGGTTAGGGTTAGGGTTAGGGTTAGGGTTAGGGTTAGGGTTAGGGTTAGGGTTAGGGTTAGGGTTAGGGTTAGGGTTAGGGTTAGGGTTAGGGTTAGGGTTAGGGTTAGGGTTAGGGTTAGGGTTAGGGTTAGGGTTAGGGTTAGGGTTAGGGTTAGGGTTAGGGTTAGGGTTAGGGTTAGGGTTAGGGTTAGGGTTAGGGTTAGGGTTAGGGTTAGGGTTAGGGTTAGGGTTAGGGTTAGGGTTAGGGTTAGGGTTAGGGTTAGGGTTAGGGTTAGGGTTAGGGTTAGGGTTAGGGTTAGGGTTAGGGTTAGGGTTAGGGTTAGGGTTAGGGTTAGGGTTAGGGTTAGGGTTAGGGTTAGGGTTAGGGTTAGGGTTAGGGTTAGGGTTAGGGTTAGGGTTAGGGTTAGGGTTAGGGTTAGGGTTAGGGTTAGGGTTAGGGTTAGGGTTAGGGTTAGGGTTAGGGTTAGGGTTAGGGTTAGGGTTAGGGTTAGGGTTAGGGTTAGGGTTAGGGTTAGGGTTAGGGTTAGGGTTAGGGTTAGGGTTAGGGTTAGGGTTAGGGTTAGGGTTAGGGTTAGGGTTAGGGTTAGGGTTAGGGTTAGGGTTAGGGTTAGGGTTAGGGTTAGGGTTAGGGTTAGGGTTAGGGTTAGGGTTAGGGTTAGGGTTAGGGTTAGGGTTAGGGTTAGGGTTAGAGGTTAGGGTTAGGGTTAGGGTTAGGGTTAGGGTTAGGGTTAGGGTTAGGGTTAGGGTTAGGTTAGGGTTAGGGTTAGGGTTAGGGTTAGGGTTAGGGTTAGGTTGGGTTAGGGTTAGGGTTAGGGTTAGGGTTAGGGTTAGGGTAGGGTAGGGTTAGGGATAGGGTTAGGGTTAGGGTGTAGGGTTAGGGTTAGGGGTTAGGGGTTAGGGTTAGGGTTAGGGTTAGGGTTAGGGTTAGGTAGGGTTAGGGTTAGGTTAGGAGTTAGGGTTAGGGTTAGGGTTAGGGTTAGGGTTAGA